>NC_034188.2:86515169-86577669 GCF_002021735.2 Oncorhynchus kisutch | reverse complement strand
TTTCAAAGGTAAAACTTTGGAAAGAATCGTTGAATTTTGATCTGAATAATTATTAGTTGTTGTTTTCTAGACAAAACCCATTACGGAGGACAGGAAGGAGGGGTGGCCTACTCAAATCAAATCAAATGTATTTATAAAGCCCTTCGTACATCACCTGATATCTCAAAGTGCTGTACAGAAACCCAGCCTAAAGCCTCAAACAGCAAGCAATGCAGGTGTAGAAGCACGGTGGCTAGGAAAAACTCCCTAGAAAGGCCAAAACCTAGGAAGAAACCTAGAGAGTAACCAGGCTATGTGGGGTGGCCAGTCCTCTTCTGGCTGTGCCGGGTGGAGATTATAACAGAACATGGTCAAGATGTTCAAATGTTCATAGATGACCAGCATGGTCTAATAATAATAATAATAATCACAGTGGTTGTAGAGGGTGCAGCAAGTCAGCACCTCAGGAGTAAATGTCAGTTGGCTTTTCATAGCCGATCATTAAGAGTATCTCTACCACTCCTGCTGTCTCTAGAGAGTTGAAAACAGCAGGTCTTATAGGTAGCTTGTCCGGTGAACAGGTCAGGATTCCATAGCCGCAGGCAGAACAGTTGAAACTGAAGCAGCATAATTGAAGTGTTGGAACAGTGCCTTAGACTTGGCTCATCCAAACAAACACTAAACCAGGGTTTTCTCTCTCTTGGTGCTGATCTGAGGTGTTTTGAAGTGAGCACTGTGGCCGACGTTCCTGTTGATGAATAGGTACAGGTAGTTATTCTGAGAAATATTTCTGTAGCCACATAAAAGTTGAGGAATGACCGCAAGCATTCCAGGAATTCTTCAGGACCAGGCCTAACCCAATACACCCCTGTTCTGTCTCATCCACCATCCTTTACAGCTGTGTGTGTGTGTGTGTGTGTGTGTGTGTGTGTGTGTGTGTGTGTGTGTGTGTGTGTGTGTGTGTGTGTGTGTGTGTGTGTGTGTGTGTGTGTGTGTGTGTGTGTGTGTGTGTGTGTGTGTGTGTGTGTGTGTGTGTGTGTGTGTTTAACTATACTTGTGGGGGCCAGAAGTCCCCACAAGAATAGGTAACAAACAAACAAACAAACATTTGACCAACTGGGGACATTTTGTTAGTTCCCACAAGAGAAAATGCTATTTCTGGGGGGTTTATGGTTAGTGTTAGTGTTGGGTTAGAATTAGGTTTAGGTTTAGGGTCAGGGTTAGGGGCTAGGGTTAGGTTTAGGGTTAATTATCAATTATGTTTTTGGGTTAGGGTTGAGGTTAGGGTTATGTTAAGGGTAAGGATAAGAGTTAGAGTACGGGTTAGGGTTATAATGATCAATTATGTCAATTATGGCAGGCCCCCCACACCTCTCTGATTCGAAGGGGTTGGGTTAAATGTGGAAGACACATTTCAGTTGAAGGCGTTCAGTTGTACAACTGACTAGGCACCCCCCCTTTCCCTTCTATTCACTATTTGAGGGCGTACTGATGCACTTTCTTGATAATGGGCAATTCTAAATCAAAACTAGTTTGACATACTAGTAAATGCAAGATTACATTTAGAATAGTGGAAATCTGATCTGACATGATAAGAGAAAGGCGTGTGCAGCCTGAGGCAACAGAGCGCAAGCTTTTCTGCAACTTTCTCAAATATTCAATAGCATACAGTCACATCATGCAGACCATATATCTTCTGATTTCTTATATCTTCTGATTTCTCTTCAATCTAAGGTTATGTATCATTCACAACTAAAGTTGACAAATAACTCTTAAATCTAGTTTATAGGACCTGTTTCAAATGATCACCTTTATGCTTTATGCTTGTCACTTCATGTGAACACTCGCTCAGGAATAGGAAATATGTGCTTCCTGTTTTATTCAGCTGTGAAGAGTTTATTCTTCTTACTATAAGATCACATAACGTAAAATAATGGCATGGGACTCATAAGCATATCTTGTCAGCTAAATGAACAAGCCTACACCATATGGCCTGGTGCACAGCCATATAGAATACAATAGTGAGTTAACAAGCGTAGTTATTGTCATAGTATGGGGGGTCATGACATGTTGTAAGCTGGTTATTGTCATGCTATGGGGGGTCATGACATGTTGTCAGCTGGTTATTGTCATGCTATGGGGGTCATGACATGTTGTCAGCTGGTTATAGTCATGCTATGGGGGTCATGACATGTTGTAAGCTGGTTATTGTCATGCTATGGGGGTCATGACATGTTGTCAGCTGGGTATAGTCATGCTGTGGGGGTCATGACATGTTGTCAGCTGGTTATTGTCATGCTATGGGGGTCATGACATGTTGTAAGCTGGTTATGGTCATGCTATGGGGGTCATGACATGTTGTAAGCTGGTTATTGTCATGCTATGGGGGGTAATGACATGTTGTAAGCTGGTTATTGTCATGCTATGGGGGGTAATGGCATGTTGTCAGCTGGGTATAGTCATGCTATGGGGGTCATGACATGTTGTCAGCTGGGTATAGTCATGCTATGGGGGGTAATGGCATGTTGTCAGCTGGGTCTAGTCATGCTGTAGGGGGTCATGACATGTTGTCAGCTGGCTGTTGTCATGCAAAACCCTGTCGGGCTCACGGTAGTTGACCATTAATCAACATAAACATGCTGAGCATCTCCAGGCATAAAAGCCGTATATAAACCGTTGATTCGCGCCTTTGGAACATCTACATTTAAAAAGTCTAATAAATGTATTTAATATGCAACCTCACAATAAATCAATGATTTATCTTAGGCAGGTTTAAAGAAACATTATGATACTGTATGAAGAAAATGTATTACTAACCATACCCCAAAACCTAACCTTACTAACCATACCCCAAAACCTAACCTTACTAACCATACCCCAAAACCTAACCTTACTAACCATACCCCAAAACCTAACCTTACTAACCATACCCCAAAACCTAACCTTACTAACCGTACCCCAAAACCTAACCTTACTAACCGTACCCCAAAACCTAACCTTACTAACCATACCCCAAAACCTAACCTTACTAACCATACCCCAAAACCTAACCTTACTAACCATACCCCAAAACCTAACCTTACTAACCATACCCCAAAACCTAACCTTACTAACCATACCCCAAAACCTAACCTTACTAACCATACCCCAAAACCTAACCTTACTAACCCTAGTTCCTAAACCTAACCTTACTAACCCTAGCTCCTACACCTAACCTTACTAACCCTAGTTCCTAAACCTAACCTTACTAACCCTAGCTCCTAAACCTAACTCTAAAACTAACCATAGCTCCTACACCTAACCTTACTAACCCTAGCTCCTAACCCTAACTCTAAAAGTAACCCTAGTTCCTAAAGCTAACTCTAAAACGAACCCTAGTTCCTAAACCTAACTCTAAAACGAACCCTAGTTCCTAAACCTAACTCTAAAACTAACTCTAGTTCCTAACCCTAACTCTAAAGCAAATCCTAGCTCCTAAGCCTAACTCTATAACTAACCCTAGTTCCTAAACATAACTCTAAAACTAATCCCAGCCCCTAACCCTAACTCTAAAACATACCCTAGCTCCTAACCCTAACCCTAAAGCAAACACTAGCTCCTAAACCTAAACTTAACTTTAAATCTAAAACTAACCCTAGCTCCTAAACCTACCTCTAAAACTAACCATAGTTCCTAACCCTAATCCCAAAACGAACCATAGCTCCTAACCCTAACTCTAAAACTAACCATAGCTCCTAACACTAAACCTAATTCTAATTCTAATCCTAACACTAATTCTAACCACAACCCTTAACACCCTAGAAATAGCACCCCCACAAGTATAGTTAAACACACACACACACAAACGCACAAACACACAAACACACACAAACACACAAACGCACACACACACATGCTGTACAAAAACTCAAACACTCTCAAGAATAAAATTGACTGCAGCTTCTACAACCAAACTATTTACCTAGCGATCACCATGGTTACAGATTCCATTTCCCTTAGTCATAGTCAATCACATGGCCAGTGGCTTCTCTCACAGTTTGACTTCGAAATGTGACGTTTGTCCACGTTTTTCAAAACGCCTATGGAGTTTTAAAAGCACATACTGTTTTGATGATAAGTGTTTGCTGTTATTTTCAATTGTATTTGCATTGATGTTAGAATGGTTAGAGGGACAATAGAGCCCTGAGTACCAGACCATTAGGACCTGATGGAGGGACAATAGAGCCCTGGGAACCAGGCCATTAGGACCTGATGGAGGGACAATAGAGCCCTGAGTACCAGACCATTAGCACCTGATGGAGGGACAATAGAGCCCTGAGTACCAGACCATTAGGACCTGATGGAGGGACAATAGAGCCCTGAGTACCAGGCCATTAGGACCTGATGGAGGGACAATAGAGCCCTGAGTACCAGGCCATTAGGACCTGATGGAGGGACAATAGAGCCCTGAGTACCAGGCCATTAGGACCTGATGGAGGGACAATAGAGCCCTGAGTACCAGGCCATTAGGACCTGATGGAGGGACAATAGAGCCCTGAGTACCAGGCCATTAGGACCTGATGGAGGGACAATAGAGCCCTGAGTACCAGGCCATTAGGACCTGATGGAGGGACAATAGAGCCCTGAGTACCAGGCCATTAGGACCTGATGGAGGGACAATAGAGCCCTGAGTACCAGACCATTAGGACCTGATGGAGGGACAATAGAGCCCTGAGTACCAGGCCATTAGGACCTGATGGAGGGACAATAGAGCCCTGAGTACCAGGCCATTAGGACCTGATCGAGGGACAATAGAGCCCTGAGTACCAGGCCATTAGGACCTGATGGAGGGACAATAGAGCCCTGAGTACCAGGCCATTAGGACCTGATGGAGGGACAATAGAGCCCTGGGAACCAGGCCATTAGGACCTGATGGAGGGACAATAGAGCCCTGGGAACCAGACCATTAGGACCTGATGGAGGGACAATAGAGCCCTGGGAACCAGGCCATTAGGACCTAATGGAGGGACAATAGAGCCCTGGGAACCAGGCCATTAGGACCTGATGGAGGGACAATAGAGCCCTGGGAACCAGGCCATTAGGACCTGATGGAGGGACAATAGAGCCCTGGGAACCAGGCCATTAGGACCTAATGGAGGGACAATAGAGCCCTGAGTACCAGGCCATTAGGACCTGATGGAGGGACAATAGAGCCCTGGGAACCAGGCCATTAGGACCTGATGGAGGGACAATAGAGCCCTGAGTACCAGGCCATTAGGACCTGATGGAGGGACAATAGAGCCCTGAGTACCAGACCATTAGGACCTGATGGAGGGACAATAGAGCCCTGAGTACCAGGCCATTAGGACCTGATGGAGGGACAATAGAGCCCTGAGTACCAGGCCATTAGGACCTGATCGAGGGACAATAGAGCCCTGAGTACCAGGCCATTAGGACCTGATGGAGGGACAATAGAGCCCTGAGTACCAGGCCATTAGGACCTGATGGAGGGACAATAGAGCCCTGAGTACCAGACCATTAGGACCTGATGGAGGGACAATAGAGCCCTGAGTACCAGGCCATTAGGACCTGATGGAGGGACAATAGAGCCCTGAGTACCAGGCCATTAGGACCTGATGGAGGGACAATAGAGCCCTGGGAACCAGGCCATTAGGACCTGATGGAGGGACAATAGAGCCCTGGGAACCAGACCATTAGGACCTGATGGAGGGACAATAGAGCCCTGGGAACCAGGCCATTAGGACCTAATGGAGGGACAATAGAGCCCTGGGAACCAGGCCATTAGGACCTGATGGAGGGACAATAGAGCCCTGGGAACCAGGCCATTAGGACCTGATGGAGGGACAATAGAGCCCTGGGAACCAGGCCATTAGGACCTAATGGAGGGACAATAGAGCCCTGAGTACCAGGCCATTAGGACCTGATGGAGGGACAATAGAGCCCTGGGAACCAGGCCATTAGGACCTGATGGAGGGACAATAGAGCCCTGGGAACCAGACCATTAGGACCTGATGGAGGGACAATAGAGCCCTGGGAACCAGGCCATTAGGACCTAATGGAGGGACAATAGAGCCCTGGGAACCAGGCCATTAGGACCTGATGGAGGGACAATAGAGCCCTGGGAACCAGGCCATTAGGACCTGATGGAGGGACAATAGAGCCCTGGGAACCAGGCCATTAGGACCTGATGGAGGGACAATAGAGCCCTGGGAACCAGGCCATTAGGACCTGATGGAGGGACAATAGAGCCCTGGGAACCAGGCCATTAGGACCTGATGGAGGGACAATAGAGCCCTGGGAACCAGGCCATTAGGACCTGATGGAGGGACAATAGAGCCCTGAGTACCAGACCATTAGGACCTGATGGAGGGACAATAGAGCCCTGAGTACCAGACCATTAGGACCTGATGGAGGGACAATAGAGCCCTGAGTACCAGACCATTAGGACCTGATGGAGGGACAATAGAGCCCTGAGTACCAGGCCATTAGGACCTGATGGAGGGACAATAGAGCCCTGAGTACCAGGCCATTAGGACCTGATGGAGGGACAATAGAGCCCTGAGTACCAGGCCATTAGGACCTGATGGAGGGACAATAGAGCCCTGAGTACCAGGCCATTAGGACCTGATGGAGGGACAATAGAGCCCTGGGAACCAGGCCATTAGGACCTGATGGAGGGACAATAGAGCCCTGGGAACCAGGCCATTAGGACCTGATGGAGGGACAATAGAGCCCTGGGAACCAGGCCATTAGGACCTGATGGAGGGACAATAGAGGCCTGAGTACCAGGCCATTAGGACCTGATGGAGGGACAATAGAGCCCTGGGAACCAGGCCATTAGGACCTGATGGAGGGACAATAGAGCCCTGAGTACCAGACCATTAGTACCTGATGGAGGGTCAATAGAGCCCTGAGTACCAGACCATTAGGACCTGATGGAGGGACAATAGAGCCCTGGGTACCAGGCCATTAGGACCTGATGGAGGGACAATAGAGCCCTGAGTACCAGACCATTAGTACCTGATGGAGGGACAATAGAGCCCTGAGTACCAGACCATTAGGACCTGATGGAGGGACAATAGAGCCCTGGGAACCAGGCCATTAGGACCTGATGGAGGGACAATAGAGCCCTGAGTACCAGACCATTAGGACCTGATGGAGGGACAATAGAGCCCTGAGTACCAGACCATTAGTACCTGATGGAGGGACAATAGAGCCCTGAGTACCAGACCATTAGGACCTGATGGAGGGACATTAGAGCCCTGGGAACCAGGCCATTAGGACCTGATGGAGGGACAATAGAGCCCTGGGAACCAGGCCATTAGGACCTGATGGAGGGACAATAGAGCCCTGGGAACCAGGCCATTAGGACCTGATGGAGGGACAATAGAGCCCTGAGTAGCAGGCCATTAGGACCTGATGGAGGGACAATAGAGCCCTGAGTACCAGGCCATTAGGACCTGATGGAGGGACAATAGAGCCCTGGGAACCAGGCCATTAGGACCTGATGGAGGGACAATAGAGCCCTGGGAACCAGGCCATTAGGACCTGATGGAGGGACAATAGAGCCCTGGGAACCAGGCCATTAGGACCTGATGGAGGGACAATAGAGCCCTGAGTACCAGACCATTAGCACCTGATGGAGGGACAATAGAGCCCTGGGAACCAGACCATTAGGACCTGATGGAGGGACAATAGAGCCCTGGGAACCAGACCATTAGGACCTGATGGAGGGACAATAGAGCCCTGAGTAGCAGGCCATTAGCAACCTGATCGAGGGACAATAGAGCCCTGAGTACCAGGCCATTAGGACCTGATGGAGGGACAATAGAGCCCTGAGTAGCAGGCCATTAGCAACCTGATCGAGGGACAATAGAGCCCTGAGTACCAGGCCATTAGGACCTGATGGAGGGACAATAGAGCCCTGAGTAGCAGGCCATTAGCAACCTGATCGAGGGACAATAGAGCCCTGAGTACCAGGCCATTAGCAACCTGGTCGAGGAATATTAGTACCTGAGTACCAGGCCATTAGAACCAGATGGAGGAACAATAGAGCCCTGAGTACCATGCCATTAGGACCTGATGGAGGGACAATAGAGCCCTGAGTACCAGACCATTAGCAGCCTGGTGATCATTAATGAGTTGGGTTCTACTAACACATGTCCAGAGTGAATAAGACGAGATTACCGTAACTCAACGTTCACAAATCATTTTACTGCAGTCATGACTCATGACTGCCGGTGTAAAGGTAATACGGTCCCCGCAACAGCCTTATGTCTGTTTGTGTGTTTGTGTGTTTGTGTGTATGTGTGTATGTGTGTGTGTGTGTGTGTGTGGTAGGGTCAAAAAGAAGTGAGGCTCAGTTTGGGGATGATCCTATGCTAGCTTGCTACCGATGCCCTGGCTAGCTGTCTAAATCACCAACCAACCTCTCCACTCACCGGACCCTTTTGATCACTCGACTAAGCATGCCTCTCCTTAATGTCAATATGTCTTGTCCATTTCTGTTCTGGTTAGTGTTTATTGGCTTATTTCACTGTTTCACCTGCTACCTTATCCAACCTATTAGTTCCACCACCCACACATGCAATGACATCTCCTGGTTTCAACGATGTTTCTAGAGACAATATCTCTCTCTTCATCACTCAATACCTAGGTTTACCTCCACTGTATTCACATCCTACCATACATTTGTCTGTACATTATACCTTGATGCTATTTTATCGCCCCCAGAAACCTCCTTTTACTCTATGTTCCAGACGTTCTAGACGACCAATTCTCATAGCTTTTAGCCGTACCCTTATTCTACTCCTCCTATGTTCCTCTGGCGATGTAGAGGTGAATCCAGGCCCTGCAGTGCCTAGCTCCACTCCTATTCCCCAGGCGCTCTCTTTTGACGACTTCTGTAACCGTAATAGCCTTGGTTTCATGCATGTTAACATTAGAAGCCTCCTCCCTAAGTTTGTTCTATTCACTGCTTTAGCACACTCTGCCAACCCGGATGTTCTAGCTGTGTCTGAATCCTGGCTTAGGAAGACCACCAAAAACTCAGACATTTTAATTCCAAACTACAACATTTTCAGACAAGATAGAACTGCCAAAGGGGGCGGTGTTGCAATCTACCTCAAAGATAGCCTGCAGAGTTCTGTCCTACTATCCAGGTCTGTACCCAAACAATTTGAACTTCTACTTTTAAAAATCCACCTCTCTAAAAACAAGTCTCTCACCGTTGCCGCCTGCTATAGACCACCCTCTGCCCCCAGCTGTGCTCTGGACACCATATGTGAACTGATTGCCCCCCATCTATCTTCAGAGTTCGTGCTGCTAGGCGACCTAAACTGGAACATGCTTAACACCCCAGCCATCCTACAATCTAAACTTGATGCCCTCAATCTCACACAAATAATCAATGAACCTACCAGGTACCTCCCCAAAACCTTAAACACGGGCACCCTCATAGATATCATCCTAACCAACTTCCCCTCTAAATACACCTCTGCTGTCTTCAACCAAGATCTCAGCGATCACTGCCTCATTGCCTGCATCCGTAATGGGTCAGCGGTCAAACGACCTCCACTCATCACTGTAAAACGCTCCCTGAAACACTTCTGCGAGCAGGCCTTTCTAATCGACCTGGCCGGGGTATCCTGGAAGGATATTGATCTCATCCCGTCAGTAGAGGATGCCTGGATATTTTTTTAAAACGCCTTCCTAACCATCTTAAATAAACATGCCCCATTTAAGAAATTTAGAACCAGGAACAGATATAGCCCTTGGTTCTCCCCAGACCTGACTGCCCTTAACCAACACAAAAACATCCTATGGCGTTCTGCATTAGCATCGAACAGCCCCCGTGATATGCAGCTGTTCAGGGAAGCTAGAAATCATTATACACAGGCAGTTAGAAAAGCCAAGGCTAGCTTTTTCAAGCAGAAATTTGCTTCCTGCAACACTAACTCAAAAAAGTTCTGGGACACTGTAAAGTCCATGGAGAATAAGAACACCTCCTCCCAGCTGCCCACTGCACTGAAGATAGGAAACACTGTCACCACTGATAAATCCACCATAATTGAGAATTTCAATAAGCATTTTTCTACGGCTGGCCATGCTTTCCACCTGGCTACTCCTACCCCGGACAACAGCACTGCACCCCCAACAGCAACTCGCCCAAGCCTTCCCCATTTCTCCTTCTCCCAAATCCATTCAGCTGATGTTCTGAAAGAGCTGCAAAATCTGGACCCCTACAAATCAGCCGGGCTAGACAATCTGGACCCTTTCTTTCTAAAATTATCTGCCGAAATTGTTGCCACCCCTATTACTAGCCTGTTCAACCTCTCTTTCGTGTCGTCTGAGATTCCCAAAGATTGGAAAGCAGCTGCGGTCATCCCCCTCTTCAAAGGGGGGGACACTCTTGACCCAAACTGCTACAGACCTATATCTATCCTACCGTGCCTTTCTAAGGTCTTCGAAAGCCAAGTCAACAAACAGATTACCGACCATTTCGAATCTCACCATACCTTCTCTGCTATGCAATCCGGTTTCAGAGCTGGTCATGGGTGCACCTCAGCCACGCTCAAGGTCCTAAACGATATCTTAACCGCCATCGATAAGAAACATTACTGTGCAGCCGTATTCATTGATCTGGCCAAGGCTTTCGACTCTGTCAATCACCATATCCTCATCGGCAGACTCGACAGCCTTGGTTTCTCAAATGATTGCCTCGCCTGGTTCACCAACTACTTCTCTGATAGAGTTCAGTGTGTCAAATCGGAGGGTCTGCTGTCCGGACCTCTGGCAGTCTCTATGGGGGTGCCACAGGGTTCAATTCTTGGACCGACTCTCTTCTCTGTATACATCAATGAGGTCGCTCTTGCTGCTGGTGAGTCCCTGATCCACCTCTACGCAGACGACACCATTCTGTATACTTCCGGCCCTTCTTTGGACACTGTGTTAACAACCCTCCAGGCAAGCTTCAATGCCATACAACTCTCCTTCCGTGGCCTCCAATTGCTCTTAAATACAAGTAAAACTAAATGCATGCTCTTCAACCGATCGCTACCTGCACCTACCCGCCTGTCCAACATCACTACTCTGGACGGCTCTGACTTAGAATACGTGGACAACTACAAATACTTAGGTGTCTGGTTAGACTGTAAACTCTCCTTCCAGACCCATATCAAACATCTCCAATCCAAAGTTAAATCTAGAATTGCCTATTTCGCAACAAAGCATCCTTCACTCATGCTGCCAAACATACCCTTGTAAAACTGACCATCCTACCAATCCTCGACTTTGGCGATGTCATTTACAAAATAGCCTCCAATACCCTACTCAACAAATTGGATGCAGTCTATCACAGTGCAATCCGTTTTATCACCAAAGCCCCATATACTACCCACCATTGCGACCTGTACGCTCTCGTTGGCTGGCCCTCGCTTCATACTCGTCGCCAAACCCACTGGCTCCATGTCATCTACAAGACCTTGCTAGGTAAAGTCCCCCCTTATCTCAGCTCGCTGGTCACCATAGCATCTCCCACCTGTAGCACACGCTCCAGCAGGTATATCTCTCTAGTCACCCCCAAAACCAATTCTTTCTTTGGCCGCCTCTCCTTCCAGTTCTCTGCTGCCAATGACTGGAACGAACTACAAAAATCTCTGAAACTGGAAACACTTATCTCCCTCACTAGCTTTAAGCACCAACTGTCAGAGCAGCTCACAGATTACTGCACCTGTACATAGCCCACCTATAATTTAGCCCAAACAACTACCTCTTTCCCAACTGTATTTAATTTTAATTAATTTGTTTATTTTGCTCCTTTGCACCCCATTATTTTTTATTTCTACTTTGCACATTCTTCCATTGCAAAACTACCATTCCAGTATTTTACTTGCTATATTGTATTTACTTTGCCATCATGGCCTTTTTTGCCTTTACCTCCCTTCTCACCTCATTTGCTCACATTGTATATAGACTTGTTTATACTGCATTATTGACTGTATGTTTGTTTTTACTCCATGTGTAACTCTGTGTCGTTTTATCTGTCGAACTGCTTTGCTTTATCTTGGCCAGGTCGCAATTGTAAATGAGAACTTGTTCTCAACTTGCCTACCTGGTTAAATAAAGGTAAAATAAAAAAAATAAAAAAATAAAAAAATGGGAGAGTGAAGTGATAACACAATACATGCAGGAGAGAGAGAGAGAGAGAGACAGAAAGAGAGAGAGAGATGGAGACAGAGAGAGAGAGAGAGAGAGAGAGAGATGGAGACGGAGACAGAGAGAGAGAGACGGAGACAGAGAGAGAGAGAAAGAGAGAGACAGAGAGAGAGAGAGAGAGAGACAGAAAGAGAGAGAGAGATGGAGACAGAGAGAGAGAGAGAGAGAGACGGAGACGGAGACAGAGAGAGAGAGAGAGAGAGACGGAAAGAGAGAGAGACGGAGACAAAGAGAGAGAGACAGAGACAGAGAGAGAGAGAGACAGAGAGAGACAGAGAGAGAGAGAGAGAGAGAGAGAGAGAGACAGAAAGAGAGAGAGAGATGGAGACAGAGAGAGAGAGAGAGAGAGAGACGGAGACGGAGAGAGAGAGAGATGGAAAGAGAGAGAGACGGAGACGGAGACAGAGAGAGAGAGACGGAGACAGAGAGAGAGAGACAGAGAGAGACAGAGAGAGAGAGAGAGAGAGAGAGACAGAAAGAGAGAGAGAGATAGAGACAGAGAGAGAGAGAGAGAGAGAGAGACGGAGACGGAGACAGAGAGAGAGAGAGACGGAAAGAGAGAGAGACGGAGACGGAGACAGAGAGAGACAGAGAGAGAGAGACAGAGAGAGACAGAGAGAGACGGAGACAGAGAGAGAGAAAAACTCAACCCCCCCCCCGCATAAAACAAAACATCCTAAAATCTCCAGTACTGCATACATGTACCATACTCACCTTGCCCTCTACCACATGATACAAAACACCACACATCACAATAACCACAACCCCACCACTTCTACAACCGTATATCCAAACCAGCTGTACAGACAGCCCCCCCCCAACACACCATATCTCCTGAAACATCTCCACAATTTTTATTATTCTATAGAACCCAAATTCAACCCTAAGGTGCGCAGAGACCATCCCATTAAATAATAGAAAAGGGTATGTTCCCCCCCACCTTTGACCCTGTTCCTCCTTGTTAGCCAAATAGCCAAATTTGCCTGAGCAAACAGAACATTTCCTTATTTGAATACCTGTACACCATTATAAACATCACAACAGTAAAAACCACCCCCAACCTCTCACACAGACATTCCAACAGAGATATTAATGGCCTTAACCTGGTGCACTGAGAAAACACATGAATCACAGTTTCGCTCACAACACAGAAAGAACACCCCTGGCTGACTCCCGGTTCAACCTGTACCAACCAGCTGTTACTGTCCAGGGCTCCATGTAGAACCCTCCACTGGAGGTCCCCTGACCTCTTTGGTACTGGGGGTTTGTAGAGCCCCCTCTAGCTAAAACCCACCATACTCTCCTCCCCACATACCTACTGCCACTGATGTGCCTCCACTCCTGTTAGGCTCCTAATGTTCTTTACCTTAATGCAAAGGTTGAAGAGAGTCTTACTTCCCACCGCCTCAAACTCCCCCAGACTAGGAGTGTTAAAATCCAACAAGTCTTCCAGACCCCCTTGCCAATCCCCAGTCTCTGCCGTCACCTGCAGTGGCCCCTCCCCCTTTGGACGCTCAAACACCCCCCTTACCAGCTCAGACAGTGCCTCCTCGACCTCCTCCAGGAATCTCTCCAGCAGACTAAGAGACATTATTCCTGTTTGTTGTGCCAGGACTACCTGGGATTTCCACCCCTCCTCTCCCAGCAGTCGCAGGTCACCAAGCCTTAGTAAGCCCACTGCCATCAGTTGCCTCTGCAGGGTGGCCGACTGAACCAATCTCAAAGGGATGGCTGGGTTGTGGGAGATAGGCTCCTCCCACACCCACAGCCCAGGCTCCACCCCCTTCTTGTGAGGGCCTTAGCAGCTGCCAGGCCTTCAACACTGCAGAGTAAAAATCAGAGAGACCTGCTGTACTCAGCCTCTCCAGCTTCATGAGGAACAGCTGCCAGGCCCTCAGCACTGCAGAGTAAAAATCAGAGAGACCTGCTGTACTCAGCCTCTCCAGCTTCATGAGGAGCAGCTGCTGGTCCAACTCTAATCCGCCAGCTCTCCTCAGCAGTGTGCATGCTGGTTCCCTCCAGCAGACATCAGTATGGTACAGCAGTCTCTGCACTGCCTTTAGTCGGAAAGCAGCCACCCTGCTCTTCAGTTCCACCAGGCCCTGACCTTCTTCGTGGACAGTCATGTACAACACTGCCACCCTCAGCCAGTGATGGCCCGACCAGAAAAAGTCCACCAGCTTGCATTGCAGGTCTGCGAGCAGGGGGTTGAGGGCGTTGAGGACAGTCAGTTTATGGATATTTAGTTTTCCAAACATCCACTAGGTTGAACTGATCTGCCCTTCAAACCTGCCGATAGTACGTGAAAAACTGCTAGCAAACTTACCAAAACAACTCAGCTCTTTCCTGATTTGATCATCCGTAATAAACGGAGGCAAATTTGCAACTACCACCCTTGTCGAAAGGGGTAGAAAGAGGTGAAATTGGCACCAACACACCCCTTACAAATATTCCACGAGCAATGAGCCTACCAACCAAATGTACTCTTTTCATGAACACAACCACAGCTTGGTTCATTCTGGAGAATGTATAAATTCAGCTCCAACCTGTTCACCAATAGTGAGCAGAACCTCCTCCACCTTATTAAGTTGGATAAACGTAGATGAATTTGATTTTTTTTCTCAAGGACTTATACAGGAGTTTCATAGCACCCCCCCCCCCCCCACACCTAAATGCAGAGGCCTTTGAAGCCCCCATGGCTTATTCCTGTGCATATGTCATTACAATACCTTACCCCATGGATATTAAAAATGTCAGTTGTCAGTACAGTTGAAGTCGGATGTTTACATACATCTTAGCCAAAGACATTTAAACTCCGTTTTTCACAATTCCTGACATTTAATCCTAGTAACAATTCCCTGTCTTAGGTCAGTTAGGATCACAACTTTATTTTAAGAATGTGAAATGTCAGAATACGAGTAGAGAGACTGATTTATTTAATATTTTATTTCTTTCATCACATTCCTAGTGGGTCAGAAGTTTAAAATATACTCAATTAGAATTTGGTAGCATTGCCACTCAAATGTTTAGCATGGGTCAAAAGTTTCGGGTAGCCTTCCACAAGCTTCCCACAATAAGTTGGGTGAATTTTGAACCCATTCCTCCTGATAGAGCTGGTGTAACTGAGTCAGGTTTGTAGGCCTCCTTGCTCACACACACTTTTCAGTCCTGCCCACAAATGTTCTATGGGATTGAGGTCAGGGCTTTGTGATGGCCACTGCAATACCTTGACTTTGTTGTCCTTAAGCCATTTTGCCACAACTTTGGAAGTATGCTTGGGGTCATTGTCCATTTGGAAGACCCATTTGCGACCAAGCTTTAACTTCCTGACTGATGTCTTGAGATGTTGTTTCAATATGTCCAAATAATTTTCCTCCACATGATGCCATCTATTTTGTGAAGTGCACCAGTCCCTCTTGCAGCAAAGCACCCTCACAACATGATGCTGCCTCCCCCGTGCTTCACGGTTGGGATGGTGTTCCTCAGCTTGCAAGCCACCCCCTTTTTCCTCCAACATAACGATGGACATTATGTCCAAACAGTTCTATTTTTGTTTCATCAGACCAGAAGACATTTCTCCAAAAAGTACAATCTTTGTCCCCAAGTGCAGTTGCAAACCGTAGTCTGCCTTTTTTTATGGCGGTTTTGGAGCAGTGGCTTCTTCCTTGCTGAGCGGCTTTTCAGTCTATGTATATAGAGGACTCGTTTTACTGTGGATATAGATACTTTGTAAATGTTTCCTCCAGCATCTTCACAACGTCCTTTGCTGTTGTTCTGGGATTGATTTGCACTTTTCGCACCAAAGAACGTTCATCTCTAGGAGACAAAACGCGTCTCCTTCCTGAGCGGAATGATGGCTGCGTGGTCCCATGGTGTTTATACTTGTGTACTATTGTTTGTACAGACGGACGTGGTACCCTTAGGCATTTGGAAATTGCTCCCAAGGATGAACCAGACTTGTGGAGGTCTACAATTTATTTTCTGCGATTTTTTGATTTTTTTGATGTCAAACAAAGAGGCACTGAGTTTGAAGGTAGTTCTGGAAATACATCCACAGGTATACCTCCAATTGACTAAAATTATGTCAATTGGCCTATTAGAATCTTCTAAAGCCATGACATCATTATCTGAAATGTTCCAAGCTGTTTAAAGGCACAGTCAACTTAGTGTATTTAAACTTCTGACCCACTGGAATTGTGATACACTGAATTATAAGTGAAATAATCTGTCTGTAAACAACATTTCTACTGTGTTATTGACTTGTTTATCGTTTACTCCATGTGTAACTCTGTGTTGCTGTCTGTTCACACTGCTATGCTTTATCTTGGCCAGGTCGCAGTTGTCAATGAGAACTTGTTCTCAACTAGCCTACCTGGATAAATAAAGGTGAAATAAAAATATAATAAAAATTGTTGGAAAAATGACTTGTGTCACGCACAAAGTAGATGTCCTAACCAACTTGCCAAAACAATAGTTTGTTAACAGGACATTTGTGGAGGGGTTGAAAAACTAGTTTTAATGACTCCAATCTAGGTGTATGTAAACTTCCAAATTCAACTGTACATAACCTTTTTTAAACTCATTTTGTACATAATATTGACAGAAAATAACTTCTTGACATCAGGACTGCGATTACTCACCACGGACTAGCAGAATCCTTTTTCTTCTTTCACGACTCTGATGAGCCCGAGGCAGAGGATATACGGCTCCCTCAGGAATAGGCCCTGACCCCCATGATCTACTTGAAGAAGAGGCAGAGCAAGAGAGGCCGGAGAGCAAATCAAAATCAAATCAAATCAAATTCTATTTGTCACATACACATGGTTAGCAGGTGTTAATGCGAGTGTAGCGAAATGCTTGTGCTTCTAGTTCCGACAATGCAGTAATAACCAACGAGTAATCTAGCTAACAATTCCAAAACTACTACCTTATACACACAAGTGTAAAGGGAAAAAGAATATGTACATAAGGATATATGAATGAGTGATGGTACAGAGCGGCATAGGCAAGATGCAGTAGATGGTATCGAGTACAGTATATACGTATACATATGAGATGAATAATGTAGGGTATGTAAACATTATATTAAGTAGCATTGTTTAAAGTGGCTAGTGATATATTTTACATTAATTCCCATCAATTCCCATTATTAAAGTGGCTGGAGTTGAGTCAGTGTGTTGGCAGCAGCCACTCAATGTTAGTGGTGGCTGTTCAACAGTCTGGTGGCCTTGAAATAGAAGCTGTTTTTCAGTCTCTCGGTCCCAGCTTTGATGCACCTGTACTGACCTCGCCTTCTGGATGATAGCGGGGTGAACAGGCAGTGGCTCGGGTGGTTGTTGTCCTTAATGATCTTTATGGCCTTCCTGTGACATCGGGTGGTGTAGGTGTCCTGGAGGGCAGGTAGTTTGCCCCCGGTGATGCGTTGTGCAGACCTCACTACCCTCTGGATAGCCTTACGGTTGTGGGCGGAGCAGTTGCCATACCAGGCGGTGATACAGCCCGACAGGATGCTCTCGATTGTGCATCTGTAGAAGTTTGTGAGTGCTTTTGGTGACAAGCCAAATTTCTTCAGCCTCCTGAGGTTGAAGAGGCGCTGCTGCACCTTCTTCATGATGCTGGCTGTGTGGGTGGACCAATTCAGTTTGTCTGTGATGTGTACGCCGAGGAACTTAAAACTTGCTACCCTCTTCACTACTGTTCCATCGATGTGGATAGGGGGGTGTTCCCTCTGCTGTTTGCTGAAGTCCACAATCATCTCCTTAGTTTTGTTGACGTTGAGTGTGAGGTTATTTTCCTGACACCACACTCTGAGGGCCCTCACCTCCTCCCTGTAGGCCGTCTCGTCGTTGTTGGTAATCAAGCCTACCACTGTTGTGTCGTCCGCAAACTTGATGATTGAGTTGGAGGCGTGCGTGGCCACGCAGTCGTGGGTGAACAGGGAGTACAGGAGAGGGCTCAGAACGCACCCTTGTGGGGCCCCAGTGTTGAGGATCAGCGGGGTGGAGATGTTGTTACCTACCCTCACCACCTGGCGGCCCGTCAGGAAGTCCAGTACCCAGTTGCACAGGGCGGGGTCGAGACCCAGGGTCTCGAGCTTGATGACGAGTTTGGAGGGTACTATGGTGTTAAATGCTGAGCTGTAGTCGATGAACAGCATTCTCACATAGGTATTCCTCTTGTCCAGATGGGTTAAGGCAGTGTGCAGTGTGGTTGAGATTGCATCGTCTGTGGACCTATTTGGGCGGTAAGCAAATTGGAGTGGGTCTAGGGTGTCAGGTAGGGGGGAGGTGATATGGTCCTTGACTAGTCTCTCAAAGCACTTCATGATGACGGAAGTGAGTAGTCGTTTAGCTCAGTTACCTTAGCTTTCTTGGGAACAGGAACAATGGTGGCCCTCTTGAAGCATGTGGGAATAGCAGACTGGGATAGGGATCAATTGAATATGTCCGTAAACACACCAGCCAGCTGGTCTGTGCATGCTCTGAGGGTGCGGCTGGGGATGCCGTCTGGGCCTGCAGCCTTGCGAGGGTTAACACGTTTAAATGTTTTACTCACCTCGGCTGCAGTGAAGGAGAGTCCGCATGTTTTGGTTGCGGGCTGTGTCCGTGGCACTGTATTGTGCTCAAAGCGGGCAAAAAAGTGATTTAGTCTGCCTGGGAGCAAGGCATCCTGGTCCGTGACTGGGCTGGTTTTCTTTTTGTAATCCGTGATTGACTGTAGACCCTGCCACATACCTCTTGTGTCTGAGCCGTTGAATTGCGATTCTACTTTGTCTCTATACTGACGCTTAGCTTGTTTGATTGTCTTGCGGAGGGAATAGCTACACTGTTTGTATTCGGTCATGTTTCACCTTTCCCTGATTAAAAGCAGTGGTTCGCGCTTTCAGTTTCACGCGAATGCTGCCATCAATCCACGGTTTCTGGTTTGGGAATGTTTTAATCATTGCTATGGGAACGACATCTTCAACGCACGTCCTAATGAACTTGCTCACCGAATCAGCATATTCGTCAATGTTGTTGTCTGATGCAATACGAAACATATCCCAGTCCATGTGATGGAAGCAGTCTTGGAGCGTGGAATCAGATTGGTCGGACCAGCGTTGAACAGACCTCAGGATGGGAGCTTCTTGTTTTAGCTTCTGTCTGTAGGCAGGGAGCAACAAAATGGAGTCGTGGTCAGCTTTTCCGAAAGGAGTGCAGGGGAGGGCCTTATATGCATCGCGGAAGTTAGAATAGCAATGATCCAAGGTTTTACCAGCCCTGGTTGCGCAATCGATATGCTGATACAATTTAGGGAGTCTTGTTTTCAGATTAGCCTTGTTAAAATCCCCAGCTACAATGAATGCAGCCTCAGGATATATGGATTCCAGTTTGCAAAGAGTCAAATAAAGTTCGTTCAGAGCCATCGATGTGTCTGCTTGGGGGGGAATATATACGGCTGTGATTATAATCGAAGAGAATTCCCTTGGTAGATAATGCGGTTGATATTTGATTGTGAGGAATTCTAAATCAGGTGAACAGAAGGACTTGAGTTCCTGTATGTTGTTGTGACCACACCACGTCTCGTTAACCATAAAGCATACGTCCCCGCCCCTCTTCTTACCAGAAAGATGTTTGTTTCTGTCGGCGCGATGCGTGGAGAAACCAGCTGGCTGCACCGACTCCGATAGCGTCTCTCGAGTGAGCCATGTTTCCGTGAAGCAAAGAACGTTACAGTCCCTGATGTCCCTCTGGAATGCTACCCTTGCTCGGATTTCATCAACCTTGTTGTCAAGAGACTGGACATTGGCGAGTAGTATGCTAGGGAGTGGTGCGCGATGTGACTAGTCCCGTCTCCGGAGCCTGACCAGAATATCGCTTCGTTTGTCTCTTTTATGACGTCGTTGTTTTGGGTCGCAGGCTGGGATCCATTCCGTTGTCCTGGGTGAAAGGCAGAACACAGGATCCGCTCCGGGAAAGTCATATTCTTGGTCGTACTGATGGTGAGTTGACGCTGCTCTTATATTCAGTAGTTCTTCTCGACTGTATGTAATGAAACCTAAGATGACGTGGGGTACCAATGAAAGAAATAACACGTAAAGAAACAAAAAACTGCATAGTTTCCTAGGAACGCGAAGAGAGAGAGCCATCTCTGTTGGCGCCTGAAAATTCAAAGGCTATTGAATAAACCACCACCTCCCTCAATTCTGCTAGAAAACATGCACTCTTTGTACAATACATTTGTACAAAGATTTACGGGGAAGATTGAACTTCCAACGGGACATTAAAAACTGTAACATCTTATGCTTCACAGAGTGGTGGCTGAAGAACGACAATAACAACACACAGCTGGCTGGTTATACAACGTACCGTCAGGATGGACAACTATATCTAAGGAAGTCTCAAGCTATCGCTCGCCTGAGGTTGAATAAATCATGATAAGCTGTAGTCCACACTACCTATCGAGAGAGTTCTCATCTGTATTCTTTGTAGCTGTTTACATACCACCTCAGTCAGGTTGGCACTAAGGTAGCATTGAATGATATGTTTTCCGACATAAGCAAGCAAGAAAACGCTCACCCAGAGGCGGCGCTCCTAGTAGCTGTAGACTTTAATGCAGGGTAACTTAAAACCTGTTATGGCAAAAACTTCCCCCCCTCCCCATTCAGCTGAAAAGGTGGCGCAGGGAATTCAAAAATATTCTTTCGAAATATTTAACTTTCACACATTAATTAACAAGTCCAATACAGCAAATGAAAGATAAACATCTTGTTCATCTACCCATCATGTCCGATTTTTTAAATGTTTTACAGCGAAAACACAACATATATTTATGTTAGACCACCACCAAATAAAAAAAAACACAGCCATTTTTCCCAGCCAAAAATAGAGTCACAAAAGCAGGATTAGAGATAAAATGAATCACTAACCTTTTGAAAATCTTCATCAGATGACACTCATATGACATGTTACACAATACATTTATGTTTTGTTCGATAATATGCACATTTAAATCCACAAATCTCGGTTTACATTGACGCCATGTTCAGAAATGCCTCCAAAATATCCGGAGGAATTATAGAAAGCTACGCCAGATAACAGAAATATTCATCATAAACTTTGACTAAAGATTCATGTTCTGCATATAATTAAAGATACACTGGTTCTTAATGCAACCGCTGTGTCAGATTTTTTTTAAACTAAAAAAGCCTACCATGCAATAATCTGAGACAGCGCTCAGACGTAAATATATTTCTCCATAGTGGCCTCAAAGCTCGTCAGTAAGCTAAGGACCCTGGGACTAAACACCTCCCTCGGCAACTTGATCCTGGACTTCGCGACGGGCCACCCCCAGGTGGTAAGGGTATGTAACAACACATCCGCCACGCTAATCCTCAACACAGGGGCCCCTCAGGGGTTCGTGCTCAGCCTCCTCCTGTCCTCCCTATTCACACATGAGTGCACGGCCAGGCAAGACACGGCCGATGACACAACAGTGGTAGGCCTGATCACCAACAACATCCTGACAGCCTATAGGGAGGAGGTCAGAGACCTGGCCGTGTGGTGCCAGGACAACAACCTCTCCCTCAACGTGATCAAGATGATTGTGGACTACAGGAAAAAGAGGACCGAGCATACTTCCATTCTCATCGACGGGGCTGCAATGGAGCAGTTTGAGAGCTTCAATTTCCTTGGTGTCCACATCACCAACAAACTAACATGGTCCATGAACACCAAAGACAGTCGTGAAGCTGGCACAACAAAACCTATTCCCCCTCAGGAGACCATCAAGAGCATGTTAGAGCATGCAACCTGACTGGTTTCATCAATGCCTGGTATGGCAACTGCTCTGCCTCCGACCGCAAAACACTACAGAGGGTAGTCGGAACGGCCCAGTACATCACTGGGGCCAAGCTTCCTGCCATCCAGGACCTCTATACCAGGAGATGTCAGAGGAAGGGCCTAAAAATTGTCAAAGATTCCAGCCACCCTAGTCATAGACTGTTCCCTCTGCTACCGCACTGTAAGTGGTACCGGAGAGCCAAGTCTAGGTCCAAGAGGCTTCTAAACAGCTTCTACCCCCAAGCCATAAGACTCCTGAACATCTAGTCAAAAGGCTACCCAGACTTTTTGCATGAATCCCCCCCCCCCCCCCACACCACTGCCACTCTCTGTCGTCATCTATGCATAGTCACTTTAATAACTCTACCTACATGTATATACTACCACAACTAACCGGTGCCCCCGCACATTGACTCTGTATCGGCACCCCCCTGTATATAGCCTCCACATTGACTCTGTATCGGCACCCCCCTGTATATAGCCTCCACATTGACTCTGTACTGGCCCCCCCCTGTATATATTGTTATTTTTTACTTCTGCTCTTTAATTACTTGTTACTTTTACCTCTTATTCTTATCCGTATTTTGTTGAAACTGCACTGTTGGTTAGGGCCTGTAAGTAAGAATTTCACTGTTGTATTCGGCGCATGTGACTAATACAATTTGATTTGATTTGAATCAAATACTCAACATGCTCTGCTCACACCTACTGTGATGGTCCGGGCCTAAACCATACAAAAACGACACTAGATGATATGGAACACAAGGCTTGTACTGTCTCATCCTGGAATGTACAAGGTCTGAGATCATCTGGAAATACAGACATTGTCATCGTACAATAAACATGGTATAGAGGAGATGGACCCACTGGTTGCCCTCTAGGTTACAGAGAGCTGGTAGTCTCATCTACCAAACTACCAGGAGTGATGCAGGGAAGAGACTCGGGGGTATGCTAATTTGGAATAGAGCACTCTAACCCACTCTGTTAAATTATTCAAAACAGGAACATTTTACATCAGACTAGAAATGAATAAGGAAATTATCTCAACAGAGAAAAATGTCCTGATGTGTGTTACCTATATACACCAAATAGAATCCCCATACTTTAACGATGACATCTTCTCTGTCGTAGAGGGGGATATAAACCAATTCCAGGCCCAGGGACATGTACTAGTCTGTGGCGACGTAAATGCCAGAACTGGACAAGAACCTTACACCATCAGCACACAACGGGACAAACACCTACCTGGAGGTGACAGCATTCCCTCCCCCATAAGCCCCCCCTAGACACAACTACTACAACATAACCCACCAAAATGGGTCACAATTCCTGTAGCTCTGTCGGACGCTGGTTATGTCAAGGTCAATGGTAGGCTTCAAGGAGACTCCTATGGAAGGTGCACCTATAGCTCATCTCTTGGAAGTAGTACTATAGATTTCTTTATCATTGACCTCAACCCAGAGACTCTTAGAGCGTTCAGTCCACTGACACCCCTATCAGATCACAGCAAAATAACACTATACTTCAACAGAGCTATGCTCAGTCATGAGGCATCAAAGCCAAAGGAACTGAATAATATTAAGAAATGCCATAGATGGAAGGAAAGCAGTTTGGAAATCTACCAAAGAACATTTAGGCAATAACAAATTCAATCCCTTCTAGACTATTTCCTGGACAAAATGTTTCACTGCAAAAGCAAAGGTGTAAATTTGGCAGTAGAAAACCTAGACATTACATTTGACCTCTCAGCTTCCCTGCGAGGGCACTAGAACAGTATGCAGAACCCAGCCTCACTACTAGAATCTGAAGTAAAATGTATCCTGTTTGCTGATCTGGTGCTTCTGTCACCAACCAAGGAGGACCTACAGCATTACCTTCTGCATAGATTCTGTCAGACCTGGGCCCTGACATCAAATCTCATTAAGACCAAAATAATGGTTCCACAAAAGGGCGTTCTATGCCATCAAAAGGAACAAAAAATGTGACATACCATTTAGAATCTGGCAAAAAATACTTGAATCAGTTATGCTTAACACCCCGGCAGTCCTACAATCTAAGCTAGATGCCCTCAACCTCACACAAATCATCAAGGAACCCACCAGGTACAACCCTAAATCTGTAAACAAGGGCACCCTCATAGACGTCATCCTGACCAACTGGCCCTCCAAATACACCTCCGCTGTCTTCAACCAGGATCTCAGTGATCACTGCCTCATTGCCTGTATCCGCTATGGATCCGCAGTCAAACGACCACCCCTCATCACTGTCAAACGTTCCCTAAAACACTTCTGTGAACAGGCCTTTCTAATCGATCTGGCCCGTGTATCCTGGAAAGACATTGACCTCATCCCGTCAGTTGAGGATGCCTGGTCATTCTTTAAAAGTAACTTCCTCACCATTTTAGATAAGCATGCTCTGTTCAAAAAAATGCAGAACTAAGAACAGATATAGCCCTTGGTTCACTCCAGACCTGACTGCCCTCGACCAGCACAAAAACATCCTGTGGCGGACTGCAATAGCATCGAATAGTCCCCGCGATATGCAACTGTTCAGGGAAGTCAGGAACCAATACACGCAGTCAGTCAGGAAAGCAAAGGCCAGCTTCTTCAAGCAGAAATTTGCATCCTGTAGCTCTAACTCCAGAAAGTTCCGGGACACTGTGAAGTCCATGGAGAACAAGAGCACCTCCTCCCAGCTGCCCACTGCACTGAGGCTAGGTAACACGGTCACCACCGATAAATCCATGATTATCGAAAACTTCAACAAGCATTTCTCAATGGCTGGCCATGCCTTCCTCCTGGCTACTCCAACCTCGGCCAACAGCTCCGCCCCCCCCGCAGCTACTCGCCCAAGCCTCTCCAGGTTCTCCTTTACCCAAATCCAGATAGCAGATGTTCTGAAAGAGCTGCAAAACCTGGACCCGTACAAATCAGCTGGGCTTGACAATCTGGACCCTCTATTTCTGAAACTATCCGCCGCCATTGTCGCAACCCCTATTACCAGCCTGTTCAACCTCTCTTTCATATCGCCTAAGATCCCCAAGGATTGGAAAGCTGCCGCAGTCATCCCCCTCTTCAAAGGGGTAGACACCCTGGACCCAAACTGTTACAGACCTATATCCATCCTGCCCTGCCTATCTAAGGTCTTCGAAAGCCAAGTCAACAAACAGGTCACTGACCATCTCGAAACCCACCGTACCTTCTCCGCTGTGCAATATGGTTTCCGAGCCGGTCACGGGTGCACCTCAGCCACGCTCAAGGTACTAAACGATATCATAACCGCCATCGATAAAAGACAGTACTGTGCAGCCGTCTTCATCGACCTTGCCAAGGCTTTTGACTCTGTCAATCACCATATTCTTATCGGCAGACTCAGTAGCCTCGGTTTTTCTGATGACTGCCTTGCCTGGTTCACCAACTACTTTGCAGACAGAGTTCAGTGTGTCAAATCGGAGGGCATGCTGTCCGGTCCTCTATGGGGGTGCCACAGGGTTCAATTCTCGGGCCGACTCTTTTCTCTGTATAAATCAATGATGTGGATTCCCTGATCCACCTCTACGTGGATTCCCTGATCCACCTCTACGTAGACGACACCATTCTGTATACTTCCGGCCCGTTCTTGGACACTGTGCTATCTAACCTCCAAACGAGCTTCAATGCCATACAACACTCCTTCCCTGGCCTCCAACTGCTCTTAAACGCTAGTAAAACCAAATGATTTTCAACCGTTCACTGCCTGCACCCGCACGCCCGACTAGCATCACCACCCTGGATGGTTCCGACCTAAAATATGTGGACATCTATAAGTACCTAGGTGTCTGGCTAGACTGCAAACTCTCCTTCCAGACTCATATCAAACATCTCAATCTAAAATCAAATCTAGAGTCGGCTTTCTATTCCGCAACACAGCCTCCTTCACTCATGCCGCCAAACTTACCCTAGTAAAACTGACTATCCTACCAATCCTCGACTTCGGCGATGTCATCTACAAAATAGCTTCCAACACTCTATTTAGCAAACTGGATGCAGTTTATCACAGTGCCATCCGTTTTGTTACTAAAGCAACTTATACCACCCACCACTGCGACCTGTATGCTCTAGTCGGCTGGACTCGCTACATATTCATCGACCAGACCCACTGGCTCCAGGTCATCTACAAGTCCATGCTAGGTAAAGCTCCGCCTTATCTCAGTTCACTGGTCACGATGGCAACACCCATCCGTAGTACGCGCTCCAGCAGGTGTATCTCACTGATCATCCCTAAAGCCAACACCTCATTTGGCCGCCTTTCGTTCCAGTTCTCTGCTGCCTGTGACTGGAACGAATTGCAAAAATCGCCTAAGTTGGAGACTTTTATCTCCCTCACCAACTTCAAACATCTGCTATCTGAGCAGCTAACCAATCGCTGCAGCTGTACATAGTCTATCGGTAAATAGCACACCCAATTTCACCTACCTCATCCCCATACTGTATTTATTTATTTACTTTTCTGCTCTTTTGCACACCAATATCTCTACCTGTACATGACCATCTGATCATTTATCACTCCAGTGTTAATCTGCAAAATTGTAACTCTTCGCCTACCTCCTCATGCCTTTTGCACACAATGTATATAGACTCTCTTTTTTTCTACTGTGTTATAGACTTGTTAATTGTTTACTCCATGTGTAACTCTGTGTTGTCTGTTCACACTGCTATGCTTTATCTTGGCCAGGTCACAGTTGCAAATGAGAACTTGTTCTCAACTAGCCTACCTGGTTAAATAAAGGTGTTCTCAACTAGCCTACCTGGTTAAATAAAGGTGTTCTCAACTAGCCTACCTGGTTAAATAAAGGTGTTCTCAACTAGCCTACCTGGTTAAATAAAGGTGTTCTCAACTAGCCTACCTGGTTAAATAAAGGTGTTCTCAACTAGCCTACCTGGTTAAATAAAGGTGAAATAAAATAAATAAATAAATAAAATAGAACCCATTGCCTGTTATGGATGTGAGGTCTGGGGTCCGCTCACCAACCATAAATTCACAAAATGGGAAAAACTCCACATTGAGACACGCTATGCAGAATTCTGCAAAAATATCCTCAGTGTAAAACATAAAACACCAAATTAAGCATGCAGAGCAGAATTAGGCCGATAACCGCTAATTATAAAAATCCAGAAAAGTGCCGGAAGGAGGGAAAAAGAGACTAACAGGTGTGAAGGGGAGAGAGACTAACAGGAGGGAGAGAGAGAGGGACTAACAGGAGGGAGGGAGAGAGACTAACAGGAGGGAGAGAGAGAGACTAACAGGAGGGAGAGAGAGAGGGACTAACAGGAGGGAGGGAGAGAGAGACTAACAGGAGGGAGGGAGAGAGACTAACAGGAGGGAGAGAGAGAGGGACTAACAGGAGGGAGAGAGACTAACAGGAGGGAGGGAGAGAGACTAACAGGAGGGAGAGAGAGAGACTAACAGGAGGGAGGGAGAGAGACTAACAGGAGGGAGAGAGAGAGGGACTAACAGGAGGGAGGGAGAGAGGGACTAACAGGAGGGAGGGAGAGAGACTAACAGGAGGGAGGGAGAGAGACTAACAGGAGGGAGGGAGAGAGACTAACAGGAGGGAGAGAGAGAGGGACTAACAGGAGTGAAGGGGAGAGAGACTAACAGGAGGGAGGGAGAGAGACTAACAGGAGGGAGAGAGAGAGGGACTAACAGGAGGGAGGGAGAGAGACTAACAGGAGGGAGGGAGAGAGACTAACAGGAGGGAGAGAGAGAGGGACTAACAGGAGGGAGAGAGAGAGGGACTAACAGGAGGGAGGGAAAGAGAGACTAACAGGAGGGAGAGAGAGAGGGACTAACAGGAGGGAGAGAGAGAGGGACTAACAGGAGGGAGGGAGAGAGAGACTAACAGGAGGGAGGGAGAGAGACTAACAGGAGGGAGGGAGAGAGAGGGACTAACAGGAGGGAGGGAGAGAGACTAACAGGAGGGAGGGAGAGAGACTAAAACAGGAAGAGAGAGAGAGACTAACAGGACGGAGGGAGAGAGAGACTAACAAGGAGGGAGGGAGAGAGAGACTAACAGGAGGTAGGGAGAGAGACTAACAGAAGGGATGAAGAGAGAGTGAGAGAGAGAGAGAGAGAGAGAGAGAGAGAGAGAGGGAGAGAGACTAACAGGAGGGAGGGGGAGAGAGACTAACGGGAAGGAGGGGGAGTGAGACTAGCGGGATGGGGAGGGAGAGACCAAGACAGCGAGGGCGAGGAAATGTGTTGCTATAGTAACCTATGTCACGGTGGTCGTCATGGTGATGCTGCTCCTGCGTTTTGAGACACATTTGGTGCGTGTGTATGTGTGACGTGTAGAGCGAACAAGTGTTTATCCATCTCTCTCCAGACAGGGGAGGATGACATCCCCCATCACTGTGCCAACTGAGGGAGAGAGGGACAGAGAGAGAGAGAGAGAGAGAGAGAGAGAGAGAGAGAGAGAGAGAGAGATAAACTGCAACCCCATAAGGCACTTTATGGTGCGGTGCTTGTGTCAGATTCATAAGTTCCTCTTGGGAGAATCGACTGTGGAGAGAGACACACACCCATTCAGGCTGTGAGACACACAAACACACACAGGTAGGTAAGCTCAACTCATCTGTGTCCATCTGTCTGTCTGTCTGCCTGTCTGTCCTTCTGTCAGTTTGGAGTATTCACAGCTCCATACCTGTCTGTCTGTTTAGAGTATTCACAGGTCCATACCTGTCTGTCTGTCTGTCTGTCTGTTTAAAGTATTCACAGCTCCATACCTGTCTGTCTGTTTAGAGTTTTCACAGCTCCATACCTGTCTGTCTGTCTTTCTGTTTAGAGTTTTCACAGCTCCATACCTGTCTTTCTGTTTCGAAATTTCACAGCTCCATACCTGTCTGTCTGTTTAGAGTATTCACAGCTCAATACCTCTGTCTGTCTGTTTAGAGTTTTCACAGCTCCATACCTGTCTGTCTGTTTAGAGTATTTACAGCTCCATACCTGTCTGTCTGTCTGTTTAGAGTATTCACAGCTCCATACCTGTCTGTCTGTCTGTCTGTTTAGAGTATTCACAGCTCCATACCTGTCTGTCTGTCTTTCTGTTTAGAGTTTTCACAGCTCCATACCTGTCTGTCGGTTTAGAGTTTTCACAGCTCCATACCTGTCTGTCTGTTTAGAGTATTTACAGCTCCATACCTGTCTGTCTGTCTGTTTAGAGTATTCACAGCTCCATACCTGTCTGTCTGTCTGTCTGTCTGTTTAGAGTATTCACAGCTCCATACCTGTCTGTCGGTTTAGAGTTTTCACAGCTCCATACCTGTCTGTCTGTCTGTTTAGAGTAATCACAGCTCCATACCTGTCTGTATGTCTGTTTAGAGTATTCACAGCTCCATACCTGTCTGTCTGTCTGTCTGTTTAGAGTTTTCACAGCTCCATACCTCTGTCTGTCTGTCTGTCTGTTTAAAGTATTCACAGCTCCATACCTGTCTGTCTGTTTAGAGTTTTCATAGCTCCATACCTGTCTGTCTGTTTTTCTATTTAGAGTTTTCACAGCTCCATACCTGTCTTTCTGTTTAGAAATTTCACAGCTCCATGCCTGTCTGTCTGTTTAGAGTATTCACAGCTCAATACCTCTGTCTGTCTGTTTAGAGTTTTCACAGCTCCATACCTGTCTGTCTGTTTAGAGTATTCACAGCTCCATACCTGTCTGTCTGTCTGTTTAGAGTGTTCACAGCTCCATACCTGTCTGTCTGTCTGTTTAAAGTATTCACAGCTCCATACCTGTCTGTCTGTTTAGAGTTTTCATAGCTTCATACCTGTCTGTCTGTCTGTTTAGAGTTTTCACAGCTCCATACCTGTCTGTCTGTCTGTCTGTCTGTTTAGAGTAATCACAGCTCCATACCTGTCTGTCTGTCTGTTTAAAGTATTCACAGCTCCATACCTGTCTGTCTGTTTAGAGTTTTCATAGCTTCATACCTGTCTGTCTGTCTGTTTAGAGTTTTCACAGCTCCATACCTGTCTGTCTGTCTGTCTGTTTAGAGTCATCACAGCTCCATACCTGTCTGTCTGTCTGTTTAAAGTATTCACAGCTCCATACCTGTCTGTCTGTTTAGAGTTTTCATAGCTTCATACCTGTCTGTCTGTCTGTTTAGAGTTTTCACAGCTCCATACCTGTCTGTCTGTCTGTTTAGAGTAATCACAGCTCCATACCTGTCTGTCTGTCTGTCTGTTTAAAGTATTCACAGCTCCATACCTGTCTGTCTGTTTAGAGTTTTCACAGCTCCATACCTGTCTGTCTGTCTGTTTAGAGTATTCACAGCTCCATACCTGTCTGTCTGTCTGTTTAGAGTTTTCACAGCTCCATACCCGTATGTCTGTCTGTTTAGAGTTTTCACAGCTCCATACCCGTATGTCTGTCTGTTTAGAGTTTTCACAGCTCCATACCTGTCTGTCTGTTTAGAGTATTCACAGCTCCATACCTGTCTGTCTGATTCAGTCTATCTCCAGGGAGTTAGTAATATTTATATTTCAGTTGTCTGTTACTTACAAATACAAAAACAGAAGAAAAGCATGAAGATGTGATGTATTGTGATTGTTAAAACTTCTCTGGCTGCCTGTTGCTGTTATTGCACGCCTCCTTCTCTGGTGTCTGTATCTGCTACTGTATGCCTCCTTCTCTGGCTGCCTGTTGCTGTTATTGCATGCCTCCTTCTCTGGTGTCTGTATCTGCTACTGTATGCCTCCTTCTCTGGCTGCCTGTTGCTGCTACTGTATGCCTCCTTCTCTGGTGTCTGTATCTGCTACTGTATGCCTCCTTCTCTGGCTGCCTGTTGCTGTTATTGCATGCCTCCTTCTCTGGTGTCTGTATCTGCTACTGTATGCCTCCTTCTCTGGTGTCTGTATCTGCTACTGTATGCCTCCTTCTCTGGTGTCTGTATCTGCTACTGTATGCCTCCTTCTCTGGCTGCCTGTTGCTGCTACTGTATGCCTCCTTCTCTGGTGTCTGTATCTGCTACTGTATGCCTCCTTCTCTGGCTGCCTGTTGCTGCTACTGTATGCCTCCTTCTCTGGTGTCTGTATCTGCTACTGTATGCCTCCTTCTCTGGTGTCTGTATCTGCTACTGTATGCCTCCTTCTCTGGCTGCCTGTTGCTGCTACTGTATGCCTCCTTCTCTGGTGTCTGTATCTGCTACTGTATGCCTCCTTCTCTGGTGTCTGTATCTGCTACTGTATGCCTCCTTCTCTGGCTGCCTGTTGCTGCTACTGTATGCCTCCTTCTCTGGTGTCTGTATCTGCTACTGTATGCCTCCTTCTCTGGTGTCTGTATCTGCTACTGTATGCCTCCTTCTCTGGCTGCCTGTTGCTGTTATTGCATGCCTCCTTCTCTGGTGTCTGTATCTGCTACTGTATGCCTCCTTCTCTGGCTGCCTGTTGCTGCTACTGTATGCCTCCTTCTCTGGTGTCTGTATCTGCTACTGTATGCCTCCTTCTCTGGCTGCCTGTTTCTGCTACGGCATGCCTCCTTCTCTGGCTGCCTGTTTCTGCTACTGCACGCCTCCTTCTCTCGCTGCCTGTTTCTGCTACTGCACGCCTCCTTCTCTGGCGCCTGTTTCTGCTACTGTATGCCTCCTTCTCTGGCTGCCTGTTGCCGCAAGTGTACACCTCCTTCTCTGGCTGCCTGTTTCTGCTACTGCACGCCTCCTTCTCTGGCTGACTGTTGCTGCTACTGTATGCCTCATTCTCTGGCTGCCTGTTTCTGCTACTGTATGCCTCCTTCTCTTGCTGCCTGTTTCTGCTACTGCACGCCTCCTTCTCTGGCTGCCTGTTTCTGCTACTGTATGCCTCCTTCTCTGGCTGCCTGTTTCTGCTACTGCACGCCTCCTTCTCTGGCTGCCTGTTTCTGCTACTGTATGCCTCCTTCTCTGGCTGCCTGTTTCTGCTACTGCACGCCTCCTTCTCTGGCTGCCTGTTTCTGCTACTGCACGCCTCCTGCTCTATACATGACATCAACTGGTAGATAATTAACATTTGCAAAACCAAGGTTCAATCGTTGACTAAATTAACCTTGTTGGAGGTTTGGACGTCTTAGGGAGCTTGGTCCTAAAGCTCAAGGCTTCATCATGTGACTGTCTTGTGTTTTTTAAAACTTTTGCAGTCTACTAGTCACTCTCCTAATGTCGTACTGTTTCTCTTAGCCTCAAGGACCGATGGTTCTCTTGAATGTTTGAAATGAGGGTGCAGTTGATTGTTTGACATTTAGACATTTAGTGTGACAGGTCGTCTAGCGGATAAGAGCGTTTGGCTTCTCTAAACGAAAGAATGTTTGTTTCAACCCCCCAGAGCCGACTAAGTGAAAAAACTGTTGATGTGCTCTTGAGCAAGGCACTTAACCCTAATTGCCCCTGTAAGTTGCTCTGGATAATAACGTCTGCTACATGACAAAAAATGTCATATGTAAATTTGCCAATGGGCTTGTTCGCATGTAGTCAAATTAGATATCAAGACAAACATTTGACATCATACTGTATCTATTTAAATATGTATAAGCTACATATTCTATTGGGCCCCCTAGCTCTTTAACACAAAATATTCTGACACATCTTTTGAAAAATATATTTGAAATGCGTCAAAGCAACTGTCTTTCTTGATTATAACTTTGAAATGTTACGGAGAATTCCATTTGTTTGTGTTTGGGGGACAATAGAAAAATAAGTAACCTCTGTTGATGTGGTTTGTTGTCACTTGGTTGATGCTTAAAAATCCATGACCCCTCCTGTACAGGTCACTTTGTGGTTGACCCCTTTCTGGGGGCCATTATCTCTTCACCAATCCGTAGCTGTGAATGGCTGTGACATATAAACAGAAAATGGCAACAAAATCAACCTCTTTTTGAGACTGAGCAGTTTCTGCTGAATATGCATGTACACAGTGTATGTAATAGAAAGCCATGAAGGAAAAAACACTTATCTAGCTACACTTAGAATAACATAGCTTTGAAACACAACACAATTTAAACCAATGTTCCCTATTAGATGCCCATCTGTCAAAACAGAAGCTTTCTCCCTACCATCTCTCCAGTCTCTCCCCTCTCTCCAGTCTCTCCCTTCTCCCCTCCGTCCCCTCTATCCTGTCTGTCTCCCCTCTGTGTCTCTGCCTTTGCTGTTTCATAGAGATGTCCAGAGACCTATTTAAAAGGACTGACTGTGCTGGAATTATCCCTGTCTCTCTGCACTAATAATAATTGGGTGCTGCTGCTCTGGAGTCTCAAAGCCCATGAGAAGACAGTATGGTCAGGGTGAATTTGTGATGGAGGTAAGTGTACTTTGTTGTGTTTGCCCGGCGCTAAGTTGTAGGTAGGTACAGTAAACAATGTTTGAAATGGATTACAACATTTGGAACGCTGAGGTAAATGTCAATTAGGGTTGGGATGATGGGACTTCGTTCAGAGAGACAATCAGTTTAATTCTCAAGCAGGCCTGATTATGTACTGTAGAGACTTGTGTCTATATTCTGGTGGTGTGTAGGTCTATATTCTGCTGGTGTGTAGGTCTATATTCTGGTGGTGTGTAGGTCTATATTCTGGTGGTGTGTAGGTCGATATTCTGGTGGTGTCTAAGTCTATATTCTGGTGGTGTGTAGGTCTATATTCTGGTGGTGTGTAGGTCTATATTCTGGTGGTGTGTAGGTCTATATTCTGGTGGTGTGTAGGTCTATATTCTGGTGGTGTGTAGGTCTATATTCTGGTGGTGTGTAGGTCGATATTCTGGTGGTGTGTAGGTTGATATTCTGGTGGTGTGTAGGTCTATATTCAGGTGGTGTGTAGGTCTATATTCTGGTGGTGTGTAGGTCTATATTCTGGTGGTGTGTAGGTCGATATTCTGGTGGTGTGTAGGTCGATATTCTGGTGGTGTGTAGGTCTATATTCAGGTGGTGTGTAGGTCTATATTCTGGTGGTGTGTAGGTCTATATTCTGGTGGTGTGCAGGTCTATATTCTGTGGGTGTGCAGGTCTATATTCAGATTGTGTGTAGGTCTATATTCTAGGGATGTTGGTGGTGGTGGTGGTGGTGATGGGTACTGTAGTTCTATATTCTGGTGGTGGTGGTGGTGGTGGTGGTGGGTACTTGAGATCTATATTCTGGTGGTGGTGGTGGTGGGTACTGTAGGTCTATATTCTGGTGGTGGTGGTGGGTAATGTAGGTCTATATTCAATTGTTTCAATTATTTCGCTTATAATTCACTGTATCACAATTCCAGTGGGTCAGAAGTTTACATACACTAAGTTGACTGTTTCTTTAAACAGCTTGGAATATTCCAGAAAATGGTGTCATGGCTTTAGAAGCTTCTGATTGACATCATTTGAGTCGATTGGAGGTGTATCTGTGGATGTATTTCAAGGCCTACCTTCAAATACAATGCTTGTTTGCTTGACATCATGGGAAAATCTAAAGAAGTCAGCCAAGACCTCAGAAAGAAATGTGTAGATCTCCACAAGTCTGGTTCATCCTTGGGAGCAATTTCCAAACACCTGAAGGTACCACGTTCATCTGTGCAAACAATAGTACGCAAGTTTAAACACCATGGGACCATGCAGCCTTCATACCGCTCAGGAAGGAGACGCATTCTGTCTCCTAGAGATGAACGTACTTTGGTGCAAAAAGTGCAAATCAATCCCAGAACAACAGCAAAGGACCTTGTGAAGATGCTGGAGGAAACAGGTACAAATTTAACTATATCCACAGTAAAACGAGTCTTATATGGACATAACCTGAAAAGCCGCTCAACAAGGAAGAAGCCACTGCTCCTAAACCGTCATAAAAAAAACTGAATACGGTTTGCAACTGCACACAGGGACAAAGATTGTACTTTTTGGAGAAATGTCATCTGGTCTGATGAAAACAAAAATAGAACTGTTTGGCCATAATGACCACCGTTATGTTTGGAGGAAAAAGGGTGAGGCTTGCAAGCCAAAGTACACCATCCCAACCGTGAAGAACAGGGGTGGCAGCATCATGTTGTGGGGGTGCTTTGCTGCAGCAGGGACTGGTGAACTTCACAAACTAGATGGCTTCACGAGGAAGGAAAATTATGTGGATATATTGAAGCAACATCTCAAGACATCAGTTAAAGCTTGGTCGCAAATGGGTCTTCCAAATGGACAATGACCCCAAGCATACTTCCAAAGTTGTGGCAAAATGGCTTAAGGACAACAAAGTCAAGGTATTGGAGTGGCCATCACAAAGCCCTGACCTCAATCCTATATAACATTTGTGGGCAGAACTGAAAAAGCATGTGCAAGCAAGGAGGTCTACAAACCTGACTCAGTTACACCAGCTCTATCAGGAGGAAAGGCCTAAAATTCACCCAAATTATTGTGGGAAGCTTGTGGAAGGCTACCCAAAAGGTTTGACCCAAGTTAAACAATTTAAAGGCAATGCTACCAAATACTAATTGAGTGTATGTAAACTTCTGACCCACTGGGAAGGTGATGAAAGAAATAAAAGCTGAAATAAGTAATTCTTTCTAATGTTATTCTGACATTTCACATTCTTAAAATAAAGTGGTGATCCTAACTGACCTAAGACAGGGGATTTTTACTAGGATTAAATGTCAGGAATTGTGAAAAACTGAATTTAAATGTATTTGGCTAAGGTGTATTTAAACTTTCGACTTCAACAGTATATTGAAGAGGGCTGGGCTTAAACTGCATCCCTGTCTCACCCCACAGCCCTGTGGAAAGAAATGTCCGTTGTTTGCAAATTTGAACAGCAAAGTTGTTGTTTGTGTGCAAGGATTTTATAATGTCGTATGTTTTTCCCCCAACACCCCTTGCCTTTTAATTGTATACCTTCTGCCAAATTGAATCAAAACCTTTTTTGAAGTCAAATAAGCCTAAGAAGACTTGTGTTTTGGTTTGTTTGTTTGTCAAATTAGGGTGAGCAGGGTGAATATGTGATCTGTCTTACGGTAATTGGGTAAACAACCACTTTGACATTTGCTCAGTACATTGTTTTTACTGAGGAAATGTACAAGTCTGCTTTTAATGATAATGCAAGGGACTTTCCCAAGGTTTCTGTTGTCGCAAAACAAATGGTAGTTGTTGTGATTAAATTAGTCAAATATTGGGGAAGATGCTAGAGGTCAGGATGATGTTAAAGAGTTTAAGTATAGCCATTTGAATTTGAAGTCTGTATATTACATTTTTTTGAGAATACCATCAACACCACAGGCCGTTTTGGGTTGGAAGGTTTGTATTTTGTCCTGTAGTTCATTCAATGTAATTGGAGAATCCAGTCAGTCCTGGTAGTCTTTAATAATTGATTCTAAGATTTGTAATTAAATCATGTATATGTTTTTGCTGTTTGTTCTTTGTTATAGAGCCAAAACGATTGGAAAAGTGGTTTATCCACACATCTCCATTTTGGATAGATAACTATTTGTGTTGTTGTTTGATCATTGTGTTCCAATTTCCCCAGAAGTGGTTAGATTCTATGGATTCTTCAATTACATTGAGCTGAATGCTGACGAGCTGTTCCTTCTTTTCTGCAGTGTATTTCTGTATTGTTTTAATGATTCACCATAGTGAACGAGCAGACTCAGGTTTTCTGGTTATCCATGTTTTTAGTTGAAACGTTTCTCAATTAATTTCTTAGGTTTTTGGATTTTTCATCAAACCATTTGTCATTGTCGTTAATCTTCTTAAGTTGCATGCTCAAACATTTTTGATTTGATAGGGAAGCTGAAAGGTCAAATATTCTGTTTAGGCTTTCTACTGCCAAGTTTACACCTTCACTGTTACAGTGAAATGTTTTGTCCAAGAAGTTGTCTAAAAGGGTTTGACTGTGAACTGAGAACGCTCTAAGAGTCTCTGGGTTGAGGTCAGTGATAAAGAAATCTACAGTACTATAAATAAAGTAGTCTACAGTACTACTGCCAAGAGATGAGCTATAGGTGTACCTTCCCTAGAAGTCTCCTCAAAGCATACCATTGACTATGTACATACCCAGCGTGCGACAGAGTTGCAGGAGTTGTGACCCATTTTTTGGGGGTTGTTTGTCATAGTTGTGTCTTGGGGGGAATATTTGGGAGGGAATACTGTCAACTCCAGGTAGGTGTTTGTCCCCCTGTGTGCTGAGAGTGTCTGGTGCTTGTCCAGTGCTGGCATTTAGGTCACCACAGACTAGTTATGTCCCTGGGCCTGGAAATGTTTGATCTCCCCGTCTAGGATGGAGAAGCTGTCATCGTTAAAGTATGGGGATTCTATTTGGGGATATAGGTAACATACATGAGGACATTTTTCTTTGTTGAGATAATTTCCTTATTCATTTCTAGACAGATGTAAAATGTTCCTGTTTTGACTAATTTAATAGAGTGGGTTAGGTCTGCTCTATACCAAATTAGCACACATCTGAGTCTCTTCCCTGTTTCATTCCTGGTCATTTGGTGGATGGGACAATCAGCTCTCTAGAGGGCAAACAGTGGGTCCATCTCTCCTATACAATGTTTAATGTAGGATGAAAATGTCTGTATTTCTAATTTATTTAATAAAGTCTGTGTTCCTGCTCTTTAGGCCAAAGGAAGATGACCTCAGACAGTGTAAATTCCAGGATGAGATGGCAAAAGCTTTGTGTTCCATTGTGTCTAAGGTTGTAATCGTGTAGTTTAGACCCAGACACTATCCATCTTTCTGAAAAGATCTACTGTTAATTCCTATTTTTGTGTTTTGTTATTTTGTGAGCTGTCATGGAAGATCTAAAGTAACCCACCACAAACACCACAAACACCAGAACATAGACCTACATTACCCACCACCACCACCAGAACATAGACCTACATTACCAACCACCACCAGAATATAGACCTACAGTACCCACCACCAACACCAGAATATAGACCTACATTACCCACCACCACCACCACCAGAACGTAGACCTACATTACCCACCACCACCACCAGAACATAGACCTACAGTACCCACCACCACCACCAGAACATAGACCTACATTACCCACCACCACCACCAGAACATAGACCTACAGTACCCACCACCACCACCAGAACATAGACCTACATTACCCACCACCAACAGAATATAGACCTACACTACCCACCACCACCACCAGAATATAGACCTACAGTACCCACCACCACCACCAGTATATAGACCTACAGTACCCACCACCACCACCAGAACATAAACCTACATTACCCACCACCACCACCAGAACATAGACCTACTTTACCCACCACCACCACCACCAGAACATAGACCTACATTACCCACCACCACCACCAGAATATAGACCTACATTACCCACCACCACCACCACCAGAATATAGACCTACAGTACCCACCACCACCACCAGAATATAGACCTACAGTACCCACCACCACCACCAGAATATAGACCTACATTACCCACCACCACCAAATCAAATCAAATCAAATTATATAGCCCTTCGTACATCAGCTGATATCTCAAAGTGCTGTACAGAAACCCAGCCTAAAACCCCAAACAGCAAGCAATGCAGGTGTAGAAGCACGGTGGCTAGGAAAAACTCCCTAGAAAGGCCAATACCTAGGAAGAAACCTAGAGAGGAACCAGGCTATGTGGGGTGGCCAGTCCTCTTCTGGCTGTGCCGGGTGGAGATTATAACAGAACATGGTCAAGATGTTCAATGTTCATAAATGACCAGCATGGTCGAATAATAATAAGGCAGAACAGTTGAAACTAGAGCAGCAGCACAGTCAGGTGGAAGTTGAATCTGGAGCAGCAGCATGGCCAGGTAGACTGGGGACAGCAAGGAGTCATCATGTCAGGTAGTCCTGGGGCATGGTCCTAGGGCTCAGGTCAGTTGAAACTGGAACAGCAGCATGGCCAGGTGGACTGGGGACAGCAAGGAGTCATCATGTCAGGTAGTCCTGGGGCATGGTCCTAGGGCTCAGGTCCTCCGAGAGAGAGAAAGAAAGAGAGAAGGAGAGAATTAGAGAACGCACACTTAGATTCACACAGGACACCGAATAGGACAGGAGAAGTACTCCACCACCAGAACATAGACCTACAGTACCCACCACCACCAGAATATAGACCTACATTACCTACCACCACCAGAGCATAGACCTACATAACCCACCACCACCACCACCACCACCAGAACATAGACTTACATTACCCACCACCACCACCACCAGAATATAGAACTACATTACCCACCACCACCACCAGAACATAGACTTACATTACCCACCACCACCACCACCACCACCACCACCACCAGAACATAGACTTACATTACCCACCACCACCACCACCACCACCACCACCACCACCAGAACATAGACTTACATTACCCAGGGAGGCAGAGAGCTGTGGGTTGGCAGCACACTAAATTGCTTCCTGCCATAAGTTAAGGGACAGTGTCTGACAGACCAAACAACCTGCACATGTCCTCTACTGTATGCTTATTGTTATTGTTCAATGTATGGTTATTTTGACACTTGGTTATTGTTGTTACTGTTGTCCTGTTGACAATTTTCATTCTCATTTTTCATATTGTAAATATCCAAAATAAGCTTTGGCAATATGTACATTGTTATGTCATGCCAATAAAGCAAATTGAGTTGAATTTAATTGAATTGAATTGAGAGCTAGAGAGAGAGAGTGACCTAGAGAGAGAGAGCTAGAGAGAGAGAGTGACCTAGAGAGAGAGAGCTAGAGAGAGAGAGCTAGAGAGAAAATGAGAGAGCGAGAGAGAGCTAGAGAGAAAATGAGAAAGAGAGAGAGCTAGAGAAAGAGAGAGCGAGAGCGAGAGAAAAAGAGAGAGAGAGAGAGAGAGCCAGAGAGAGAAAGAGAGCAGGAGCTAGATAAGGAGAGAGAGAGTGACCTAGAGAGAGAGAGAGAGAGAGAGAGAGCTAGAGAGAGAGCTAGAGATAAAGAGAGAGAGACCTAGAGAGAGCTAGAGAGAGAGCTAGAGAGAAAGAGAGCAGGAGCTAGAGATAAGGAGAGAGAGAGTGACCTAGAGAGAGAAAGAGAGAGAGCTAGAGAGAGAGAGCTAGAGAGAAAGAGAGAAAGAGAAAGAGAGAGAGAGAGCTAGAGAGAGAAAGAGAGCAGGAGCTAGAGATAAGGAGAGAGAGTGACCTAGAGAGATGAAGAGAGAGAAAGATAGAGAGCTAGAGAGAGAGCTAGAGATAAAGAGAGAGAGCTCTAGAGAGCGAGAGGGAGAGCTAGAGAGAGAGCTAGAGAGAGAGCTAGAGAGAGCTATAGAGAGAGCGATAGAGAGCTAGAGAGAGAAAGATAGAGAGAGAGCGATAGAGAGAGAGAGCAATAGAGAGAGAGAGCGATAGAGAGAGAGCGATAGAGAGAGAGCGATAGAGAGAGAGAGGGAGAGCGATGGAGAGAGAGCGATAGAGAGAGAGAGCGATAGAGAGAGAGCGATAGAGAGAGAGCGATAGAGAGAGAGAGCAATAGAGAGAGAGCGATAGAGAGAGAGAGGGAGAGCAATAGAGAGAGAGAGCGATAGAGAGAGAGAGCAAGCGAGAGAGCGATAGAGAGAGAGCGATAGAGAGAGAGCGATAGAGAGAGAGAGAGCAATAGAGAGAGAGAGAGCGATAGAGAGAGCTAGAGATAAAGTGAGAGAGAGAGACCTAGAGAGACCTAGAGAGAGCTAGAGAGAGAGCTAGAGAGAGAGCGATAGAGAGAGAGCGATAGAGAGAGCTAGAGATAAAGTGAGAGAGAGAAACCTAGAGAGACCTAGAGAGAGCTAGAGAGAGAGAGCGATAGAAAGAGCAATAGAGAGAGAGCGATAGAGAGAGAGCGATAGAGAGAGAGAGAGCAATAGAGAGAGAGAGAGCGATAGAGAGAGCTAGAGATAAAGTGAGAGAGAGAGACCTAGAGAGACCTAGAGAGAGCTAGAGAGAGAGCTAGAGAGAGAGCGATAGAGAGAGAGCGATAGAGAGAGCTAGAGATAAAGTGAGAGAGAGAGACCTAGAGAGACCCAGAGAGAGCTAGAGAGAGAGAGCGATAGAAAGAGCAATAGAGAGAGAGCGATAGAGAGTGCGAGGCTAGAATGAGGGGGAGGGCAGAACAATTGGAGTGGCACAAGGTTGTATGGTTGTCTTGGAAATATAAAATCTAGGATGCGTTATGGAGCGGCACACTATAACAGCCTTTAAAGGTAATGTACGCTCCAACATATGCAGCACTTACCATGAATGTGATCTCTGCAAATATCTGGGAAAATGCCTTTAATAGAGGCTTTGTGGTTTGTATACTGTGCCGCCTTCTATTTAATGCCTTCGTTTTACTGTGAATTTGATGTGTTGACGTCTTGACCTCAGATCTGGCCTTTTCATATATACGTACAGTAGATGTCTGTTTGAACATTCCAACCTTATCACACATAAATTACACTCCTAGCTGGCAAGATTTTCTGGCGTTTCCATTCAGACAGTAATGTGGTTTCCCGTGGTAGATGTCTGTAGAATGTGCTTTGCTGTCCTTCCAGCTCTGGTTCTGGTTAGCATGGATCAAAGCTGATATACGAGATCAGAACTCTCTTTACAGCTTTCTCTCCACGTTCCTCTTCTCCGTTTTCCACTCTTGTCTGTCTTCATGGCCTGGCAGTGGCCACATGTGTTCATCGCTCTATACCCTCATTGTGACATCATCAGGGGGGTACAGAGCTCGTCCAGGGTTCCGTGTCCTGCTAGAGCGGACAGGCCTAAAATAGACTTTTGATTTCTCACTCTGTTTCAGTGTCACAGGTGGCCTTCCACGTTCTCACCAAAACGCCTTCCTCCTTGTCCTCCACTCCTCCCGCCCCTTCCCTTCTCTCCTCCCCTCCTCTTCCCCTCCTCCTCCATTCCCCTCCCCTTCTCTCCTCCCCTCCTCTTCCCCTCCTCCTCCATTCCCCTCCCCTTCTCTTCTCTCCTCCCCTCCTCTTCCCCTCCTCCTCCATTCCCCTCCCCTTCTCTTCTCTCCTCCCCTCCTCTTCCCCTCCTCCTCCATTCCCCTCCCCTTCTCTCCTCCCCTCCTCTTCCCCTCCTCCTCCATTCCCCTCCCCTTCTCTCGTCCCCTCCTCTTCCCCTCCTCCTCCATTCCCCTCCCCTTCTCTTCTCTCCTCCCCTCCTCTTCCCCTCCTCCTCCATTCCCCTCCCCTTCTCTCCTCCCCCCCTCTTCCCCTCTTCCTCCATTCCCCTCCCCTTCTCTCCTCCCCTCCTCTTCCCCTCCTCCTCCATTCCCCTCCCCTTCTCTCCTCCCATCCTCCTTCCTCCCTTTTCCTCTTCTCCTCCTCTTCTCTCCTCTGTTTCTCTCCTCCTCTTTTCTCCTCCTCTTCTCTCCTTCTCTTCTCTCCATGGTAACTCACTTCCTGACATCAGGTTTGCAATTTAGTGTCACCAGTTTTATTGCCTCTGAAATGCAATCTTCGGGCAGCATCTTGGGCTTGTTAGGCCACATTATAGCCACTCCCCCTTACAGCCTTACACACACACACACACACACACACACACACACACACACACACACACACACACACACACACACACACACACACACACACACACACACACACACACACACACACACACACACACACATTGACAAATAAACATGCGCACACAACATGACACAAACACATCCCCATCTCCACCCGGTCCCACTCTAAACAACACAAGAGGCCACCCTGCCTTTTTTTGCACACAAGACAGAGGTGTGCCCGGTCCTAAATCTCAACTCCCAGAACAGACCAAGGCCCTCTGAGCAGACAATACATATTTATAGAAACTTAAAGGGGTACTTGGTTATTTTGGCCATGAGGACCTTTATCTACTTTTAATTAATTTTTAAAATTTCACCTTTATTTATCCAGCTAGGCCAGTTGAGAACAAGTTCTCATTTACAACTGCGACCTGGAGAAAGATAAAGTAAAGCAGTGCGACACAAACAACAACACAGACAATAACAACAACAACAAATAAACAAACATATGTAAACAAACTCGTTTATACCATTTGTGTGTCTCTGTGTCCATTATGAAGGAAGTTAGAGGTATTTTCGTAAGCCAATGCAAGCTAGAGCAATGAATGGAAGTGTATGGGTATCCATGAGTTCATCTGACTCTGGGGAAGAGGATAAAGGAGCTCATTGCCAACATGCTGAAGTATCCCTTTAAGCTAAAAATTCACACTCAGGCCTGCAACAAGATTCATCATATGAGGTTCAGAGGACTCAGCTCCACTCAGAAAGTAGGATTCTTCTCCTTTCAGCAAGTGGGATGCTGCTCCTCTCCTCCAGTAGGCTGCTGCTCCTCTCCCCACTAGGCTGCTGCTCCTCTCCCCAGTAGCCTGCTGCTCCTCTCCCCCAGTAGGCTGCTGCTCCTCTCCCCCAGTAGGCTGCTGCTCCTCTCCCCCAGTAGGCTGCTGCTCCTCTCAGCCAGTAGGCTGCTGCTCCTCTCCCCCAGTAGGCTGCTGCTCCTCTCCCCAGTAGGCTGCTGCTCCTCTCCCCCAGTAGGCTGCTGCTCCTCTCCTCCAGTAGGCTGCTGCTCCTCTCCCCAGTAGGCTGCTGCTCCTCTCCCCCAGTAGGCTGCTGCTCCTCTCCCCCAGTAGGCTGCTGCTCCTCTCCCCAGTAGGCTGCTGCTCCTCTCCCCCAGTAGGCTGCTGCTCCTCTCCCCAGTAGGCTGCTGCTCCTCTCCCCCAGTAGGCTGCTGCTCCTCTCCCCAGTAGGCTGCTGCTCCTCTTTCACAGTAGGCTGCTGCTCCTCTCCCCCAGTAGGCTGCTGCTCCTCTCCCCCAGTAGGCTGATGCTCCTCTCCCCCAGTAGGCTGCTGCTCCTCTTTCACAGTAGGCTGCTGCTCCTCTCAGCCAGTAGGCTGCTGCTCCTCTCCCCCAGTAGGCTGCTGCTCCTCTCCCCCAGTAGGCTGCTGCGCCGCTCCCCCAGTAGGCTGCTGCTCCTCTCCCCCAGTAGGCTGCTGTTCCTCTCCCCCAGTAGGCTGCTGCTCCTCAGCCAGTAGGCTGCTGCTCCTCTCCCCCAGATGGCTGCTGCTCCTCTCCCCCAGTAGGCTGCTGCTCCTCTCCCCCAGTAGGCTGCTGCTCCTCAGCCAGTAGGCTGCTGCTCCTCAGCCAGTAGGCTGCTGGTCCTCAGCCAGTAGGCTGCTGCTCCTCTCCCCCAGTAGGCTGCTGCTCCTCTCCCCCAGTACGCTGCTGCTCCTCTCAGCCAGTAGGCGGCTGCTCCTCTCCCCCAGTAGGCTGCTGCTCCTCTCAGCCAGTAGGCTGCTGCTGATGTGATGAGTGCTGGGTGATGAGGGTTGGGGGCTGAGGGCTGGGTGATGAAGGCTGGGTGATGAGGGCTGGGTGATGAGGGTTGGGTGATGATGGCTGGGTGATGAGGGCTGGGTGATGAGGGCTGGATGATGAGGGTTGGGTGATGAGGGCTGGGTGATAAGGGCTGGGTGATGAGGTTTGGGAGGCTGAGGGCTGGGTGATGAGGGCTGGGTGATGAGGGCTGGGTGATGAGGGTTGGGTGATGAGGGTTGAGTAATGAGGGCTGGGTGATGTTGGCTGGGTGATGAGGGCTGGGTGATGAGGGCTGGGTGATGAGGGTTGGGTGATGAGGGTTGAGTGATGAGGCCTGGGTGATGAGGGCTGGGTGATGAGGGTTGGGTGATGAGGGTTGAGTGATGAGGGCTGGGTGATGTTGGCTGGGTGATGAGGGCTGGGTGATGAGGGCTGGGTGATGAGTTTTGGGAGGCTGAGGGCTGGGTGATGAGGGCTGGGTGATGAGGGCTGGGTGATGAGGGTTGGGTGATGAGGGTTGGGGGCTGAGGGGGAGATGAGATATGGAGGTGGGTGAGATCTACCAGCTAGAAAGAGCCTTTAAGTGTTACTATTATTGTTCTTCATATGTCTCTGTGTATCCACCCTCCTTCGCTCTCTCTCCTCTCTCTCTCTCTCTCTCTCTCTCTCTCCCGCTCTCGCTCGCTTTCTCTCTCTCTCTCTCTATCTCTGTCTCTATCTTGCTCTCGCGCTCTCTCACTCTCGCTTTCTCTCTCTCTGTATCTTGCTCGCTCTCGCTTTGACGTTCTCTGTCTCCTTCCTCGTTTTCTCCTTGTGGCATTGGGTTGAGAATGGTGTACGCCTAGTGCTGAGAAAGGGTTAGCCAACCACTGAACAGAGAGACCTCAATAGGCATGCATTTTTAAATCCATCGATTTTTGTAAAACTGACACATCTGCTAGTGGGTGCACTACTGATAAACTCAGTTAGCAGAAAACATGTCAGGTGTTGTATCTCTCCCTCTCCTCATGCTCTTTCTTTCCCCTACACCTCTCTGTTTACATCGACATTTGTCTTTTCTTTCTTTCTCACTCCCTCTCTCTGGTTCTCTTCCTCTGGGAAGTTTATCTCTGTTCTTCTCTCTTCTTCTCTCTTCTCTCTTCTTCTCTCTCTTCTTCACTCTCTTCTTCACTCTCTTCTTCTCTCTCTTCTTCTCTCTTCTTCTCTCTTCTTCACTCTCTTCTACTCTCTCTTCTTCACTCTCTTCTACTCTCTCTTCTTCACTCTCTTCTACTCTTCTTCACTCTCTTCTACTCTCTCTTCTTCACTCTCTTCTTCTCTCTCTTCTTCACTCTCTTCTTCTCTCTTCTTCTCTCTCTTCTTCTCTCTCTCTCTCTCATTGACCATGTTTACATCCGCTCAGTATTCCCGGATAGTAGCTCATATCCAGCTTAACATCTTATGCGGAATAAGTTATTTAGATACACCTTTGATCTCCCTCTCATGAGTATCTCCGTACACATGAATAAACAGAATCTTCCTCATTTAAATCCAGATGTAATTGAATAATAACTGAAATGTGGACACTAACTGTAGACCTATAAGCTGTCACATGTAGAGTAAAGTATTATTAACTTGAGCTGAATGATGCATTTCTTCCAGTGAAATTATACGAAAATGCAAATGTTATCATGGGAACAAGAGTGGAGAAATATGATTTATTTCTTTCAGCATCTCTTGAGAAAATGTGAATATGTGTAATGTGTTATCTTTCACACTGTTATGCAAGCAGACAGTTTTTCAACCACATAAAATATGCACCCAAGAAGAACTGAAATCTTATCAGAAAATGTGTTTTCATCGTTTTCTCAGATTTTAATTTCCTTTAAACCGGTAAAACTCATGACATTTTTGACATTTTGCACAGGACCAATCTTTCCACTGTTTTGGAGTTATTGAGTTTTCTCCTCGGTCCCTCAACGAAACAGACAGAGATACTGTTGTTAACTAGATTACTTATGCATTCATTCTATCGATGTATGACATATTTTTTGTAAAACCTTTATTTAACTAGGCAAGTCAGTTAAGAACAAATTCTTATTTTCAATGACGGCCTAGGAACAGTGGGTTAACTGCCTTGTTCAGGGGCAGAACAACAGATTTGTCAGCTAACCCTTCTTACTAGTCCAACGCTCTAACACTAGGCTACCCTGCCACCACATAATTCAGGAAAGATTTATTTAGTCTTCTGGGGCACCAAGGTATGACAGAAGTGTAGCTGTAGGTATTGGGGAGGCAGGTAGCCTAGAGCGTTGGACTAGAGCGTTGGACTAGTACCTAAAAGGTTGCAAGATTGACTCCCCGAGCTGTACAAGGTAAAAATCTGTCATTCTGCCCATGAACAAGAACATTAAAACCTCTTAAGGAGGCTGTGAATTTTTTCAGCTTTTTGTTAAAAATCGCGCACATTTTCACGTTTTGTGTATCGCCGGCTACGCTAATTCTTCCTAGGCCATCCTTGAAAATAAGAATTTGTTCTTAACTGGCTTGCCTAGTAAAATAAAGTAATCAAACTATGGTTAACAAACAAATGTCAAAATTATAGTAGGCTACATTATTACGAAATTATTGTGGTGAATCAAACTACGCAGGTAGCCTACTTTTTGAAGTGATTTGTTTGACAATCAGATGAAATCATTATCACACAACACCCATGACATACGAAGGTGATCCTGTGCATACTGCAAAAACAACAGCAAATGGAATGAGATGTTTACATTCCACAGTATCCCATCTAAGGTCAGCATATCCCAAGCATCTTTTCTGGGTTCCTCATAACCGGTATAAGCTTTTTTGTGTTATCGTAAACGGGGTATGATATTTATATGCGTCAACTCAAAAGCAGAATACTTGAATATCCCAAATAATAACGGGATATTAGTGTGATATTAGTGTGAATGTAAATGTGGTCATTAAAAATCTCTGTGGGAACTCGTTCAAGACTGTTGGAAAAGGATTCCAGATGAAGCTGGTTGAGAGAATGCCAAGAGTGTGAAAATCTGTCATCAAGGCAAAGGGTGAAGAATCTCAAATATAAAATATATTTTGATTTCTTTAAAACTTTTTATGTTACTACACGATTCCATGTGTGTTATTTCATCGTTTTGATGTCTTCATTATTATTCTACAATGTAGAAAATAGTAAAAATAAAGGAAAACCCTTGAATGAGTAGGTGTTCCAAAACTTTTGACCCGTAGTGCATGTTGAAGACGGTAGGGCTCAAGCTGCATCCCTGTCTCACCCCATAACTACACACTTGTTGTTTGTGTACATGGGTTCGTAATGTCATATGTTTTTCCCCCAACACCACTTTCTATCAATTTGTAATGAGGAACAAATTGAATCCAAAATCATTTTGAAAGCAACAAAACAAGAAATACTTTTTCTTAGTGATTAGAGCATTGGGCCAGTAACTGAAGGGTTGTAACTGGGCCAGTAACTGGGCCAGTAACTGAAAGGTTGTAACTGGGCCAGTAACTGGGCCAGTAACTGAAAGGTTGCTGGATCGAATCCCGGAGCTGACAAGGTAAAAACAAATCTGTTGTCTGCCTCTGAGCATGGCAGTTAACCCAAAGTTCTCTGGGCGCCATGGATGTGGATTATGGCAGCCCCCAGCAGGGGTGGAAAGAGTACTGTAAAACCCTACTCAAGTAGAAGTACTGTTACTTTAATGACATTGTAATCAAGTAGTATAAAAGTACTGTTGTAAAAAGCTACTCAATTTAAAGTCTAAAGTAGCACATTTAAAAAGTACTCAGAGTAAAAGTTACTAAATATTTGCTATTTTGATGGATGTTTTTATTCTCCTTTTACAATAATGGAAGTTCATGTGAAAAGGGAGAGGCAATTGAATGCAAGCTTCACAAAAAAATGAACGTGATTTATCTATATACTACTGTATTTGTATGATTGTTAACATGTGATGCTTGACAGACTAAATGTTCCATAAAACACCAGATAAAATCCAGCATAGCTGATTTTAATATTAAATCAACTTCACGTATAAAAATGTTCAAAAGGCATATTTATTGTGGAACTACGTATCGAAACACTTAACTCACATTACTTCTCTCTAAATTTGCCTTTCAGTTTCAGGAGGAGCTGATTTTCTAAGTCAATTGAATCTATCCTGGCTCGCTTTGCAGTGAAGTGCAATCCTGCACAGCTAAAAAGACGCCCGCGGGCGGCAGATGCAGGCAGGCCTGTGTTGAGTTTGAGGGACAACTTCTTTATGTACGGAAACAAATGAAGTAAATCCATTTGGTCCGATGGACCAGCAAGATACTCATCTAGCTCCCTTGTACCTTCCGACCGTTTGGTTGACAGTGATGAGAAGAAATCCTCTTCATCAGATGAATGCTGCCTTAGATGCTCAGTCTCATCCTGTGTGATTGTGTCAAGATGATTCTTCAGGTACGCCAAACCTGTAAATTAGAAACAAAACATTCACATCTTCAGTGTTTTCAGAAAACTCTACCACAATCATAGTATTTGCATCGCAATAGCTCTAACACAGACATCTACACTTGTTATTCTCAGATACTGAGATTGATTTGAGTTGTCCATGTCTGGCTGCACCCAAAAAGGTTGTTGTTCAGCACCTTTAAATGCAACCGCTGTGACAGATTTCAAAAAAGCTTTACGGAAAAAGCCAACCATGCAATAATCTGAGTATGGCGCTCAGAGACCAAACAAGCCAAAACGATATCCGCCATATTGTGCTGTCAACAGAAGTCAGAAATAACATTATATATATTCACTTACCTTTGATGATCTTCATCAGACTGCACTCCCAGGAATCCCAGTTCCTGTAACGATTGTCGTCAGGAGAAGGAGAAGAGGACCAAAAGTGCAGCGTGGTACGTATTCATAATAATTTTAATAAAGATGAATACTGAACGAAAACAACAAACCAACAAACGAACAGTTCTGTAAGGTGCAGCAAAAACACTAAACAGAAAATAACTACCCACAACCCATAGTGGGAAAACAGGCTGCCTAAGTATGGTTCTCAATCAGAGACAACGATAGCCAGCTGCCTCTGATTGGGAACCATACCAGGCCAAACACATAGAAATAGATGACATAGGACACAAAACATAGAATGCCCACCCCAACTCACGCCCTGACCAAACCAAAATAGAGACATAAAAAAGGAACTAAGGTCAGGACGTGAGAGTTCCATAATAAATGTTTGTTTTATGTCCAAATAGCTACTTTGGTTAACGCGTTTTGTAAACAAATCCAAACTCACGAAGTGTGTTCACTAGGAGCAGACGAAATGTCAAAAAGTTCCGTTACAGTCCGTAGAATCATGTCAAACGATGTACAGAATCAATCTTTAGGATGTTTTTAACATAAATCTTCAATAATGTTCCAACCGGAGAATTCCTTTGTCTTCAGAAATGCAATGGAACCCGAGCTAACGCGAACTAACTCTCACGTGAACGAGCATCACGAGCTTGTGGCACTCTGCAAAACCACTGACTCAAACAGCACTTATGATCCCCTCCTTTACAGTAGAAGCATCAAACAAGGTTCTGAAGACTGTTGACATCTAGTGGAAGCCTTATGAAGTGCAACATGACCAATATCCCGCTGTATCTTCAATGGGGAATGAGTTGAAAAACGACCAACCTCAGATTTCGAACTTCCTGGTTGGATTCTTTTCTCAGGTGTTTGCCTGCCATATGAGTTCTGTTATACTCGCATACATCATTCAAACAGTTTTAGAAACTTCAGAGTATTTTCTATCCAAATATACTAATAATATGCATATATTAGCAACTGGGACTGAGTAAAAGGCAGTTTATTCTGGACACCTCTGGGCACCTTTTTCATCCTAGCTACTCAATACCGCCACCAGCCATAAGAAATTAATTTCCTCTGTGGACAAAATTATCGCATCAATCTGGGAAAAATAAAGCCTGACCAGTTTGGTTTTATTCAAATTAACTTAAACCAGCACATAAAGTGCAATCTGTATGTATTTGGGCAATGACAATATTTTTGTTTTGCCTCTGTAGTCCAGCACATTGGATTTTAAAAGATACAATGACAACGGGGTTAAAGTGCAGACTGTCAGCTATAAGAAGGTTCTTTTATTTATATCAAATGAACCATTTAGAAATGACAGTTTTCAATAATGTCACTGTCCAAATACATACGGATTTTGTGGAATATTCTTCTTTATTTTCCCCATTTACAGTATTTCCAAACATGATTCTTGGCTATTATTCGAAACTCAGTGATCCAATCAGATATAGCTATATATTATTACTATACATATTCATTAATATAGCAATAAGCAGGCAAAAACAAAGATAATGCTAAAAATCCCAGGTCTCAAAATGATTTATTTATTGTATCTTCACAAGTTCATTCATTTCACTTTTAGTTATCCTCAACAACTTACATTATGGGGATGGCTAGCTACTAGCCACGATAATGTCAATACGGTAGTATCCCACACTACAGTTTATAGTTCCTTCAGCTATGTAAAGAAGTTGGTCAAGGTTAGCTTCTAAGTAGCTAGCAAAAGGATGAGGTAGCTAACGTTAGCATTATGCTACAGATCGAACGCAACTGGCTAGTAGCAACACTTTGTTAGCTACATTACATAGCCTACACAACAAATGCCATGAAATATATTTTAACTTTCTGGTCATGTTGCTTGCCATGATGATGTGTATCCTTTGTCTAGATTGTACTCTGAAAATGTGCTTAAGTACTTCACTTCAATCAAAATATACTTACTGTAAGTACAAGTAAAAGTACAGCCTTTGAAAAATACAAAAAAATGTACAAGTACACAGAAATCTGCTAAATTACAGGAACGTGAGTAATTCGTTACTTCCACGCCCCCCCCCCCCCCCCCCCCCCCCCCATGTCGATTATGGCAGCCCCCTGCACCTCTCTGATTCGTTACTTCCACCCCTGGCCCACTGCACCTCTCTGATTCAGAGGGGTTAAATGGGGAAGACACATTTCAGTTGAAGGCATTCAGTTGTACAACTGACTAGGTATCCCCCTTTCCTTTGTTTTGGTTGGTTTGTTTGTCAATAAGAGTGTGCAGGGTGAATACGTGGTCTGTCACATGGTCATTTGATAAAAAGACAATTTGACATTTGCTCAGTACATTGTTTTCATTGAGGAAATGTACAAGTCTGGTGTTAATAATGATGATTCAGAGGATTTTCCCACGGTTGCTGTTGACACATATCCCACAGTACTGTAGTTATTGGGGTCAAATTAGTCTCCACTTTTGTGGATTGGGGTGATCAGTCCTTGGTTCCAAATATTAGGGAAGATGCCAGAGCTAAGGATTATGTTAAAGAGTTATAATTAAGTATAGTCAATTGGAATTTGTTGTCAGTATAATTTATCATTTAACAGCATCAGCCCCACAAGCGTTTTTGGGTTGGAGAGTTTGTATTTTGTCCTGTAGTTCATTCAATGTAATTTCAGAATACAGCAAGTTCCGGTGGTCTTTAACAGTTGATTCTAGGCTCAGGTTTTCTGGGTATCTATGTTTTTGATTGGATTGGTTTCTCAATTTTTCTCTTAGGTTTTTGCACACGTTAACTCTTCATCAAACCATTTGTCATTGTTGTTAATTGTCTTAAGTCTGCTTGCATTTTTTTTATATGATAGGGAAGCTGAGAGGTTTTGTCCAGGATGTTGTCTAAAAGGAATTTCTATCTCTGTTGCTCTCTCTCTCACTCTCTCTTATCTTTCTCTCTCTCCCCTCTCTCTCTCCCTCTCCCCCTCTCTCTCTCCCTCTCTCTCTCTCTCTCTCTCTCTCTCTCTCTCGCTCTCTCTCTCTCTCTCTCTCTCTCTCTCTCTCTCTCTCTCTCTCTCTCTCTCTCTCTGTGTCTCTCTCTCTCTCTCTCTCTCTCTCTCTCTCTCTCTCTCTCTCTCTCTCTCTCTCTGTCTCTCTCTCTCTCTCTCTCTCTCTCTCTCTCTGTCTCTCTCTCTCTCTGTCTGTCTGTCTCTCTCTCTCTCTCTCTCTCTCTCTCTCTCTCTCTCTCTCTCTCTCTCTCTCTTTCTCTCTATCTGAATTGGTCTGAGAGGACTGAGAGGACTGAGAGGTTGTGTGGTCTGTGATAGGCAAGGAAGACACAGCTGCTATTTCAGAAAAGGGGAAAGTGAGACGGTCTGTGTGTGTGTGTGTGTGTGTGTGTGCGTGCGTGTGTGTGTGTGTGACATGTGATTGTTCTGCTGCAGATGAATGGTTCCAGACAGAATGGCAAACACCTCACTGGGGTTTTAGAGCAGCTGTCAACCTGAACACACACACACACACACACACACACACACACACACACACACACACACACACACACACACACACACACACACACACACACACACACACACACACACACATACATACATACACACACAATGCCCCTGAACGAAGTGAGGTAAGGCTGCTTTTGTCCGTTCATGTGTTCGTCCTCACTGCAGAATCTGGTAACGTTACTCTGTGATTTTCTACATCTAAAAGGGAGAGAAATAGAGGGAGAGATACAGGTGGCCACTATCAGTATCTCTTGACTATGTTATGCCTGCATGTACAGATGGTGAAAGAGGACAGAAGTGGAGAGGGGGAGAGGGTTAGAGGGGGAGAGGGAGTGCGAGGGAGAGAGGGAGAGAGAAGGCGAGAGGGAGTGAGGGGGAAAAGGGGGAGAGGGAGAGAGTGAGAGAGGGGGAGAGGAAAAGAGGGGAGAGAGGGAGAGAAATGGAGAGAGGGAGAGAGAGGGAGAGAGGGGAGAGGGGAGAGAGGGAGATAGAGGGGGAGAGGAAGAGAGGGAAGAGAGGGGGAGAAGGAGAGAGGGGAGAGGGGGAGAGAGGGAGAGAGAGGGAGAGAGGGGGAGAGGTTGAGGGGGAGAGAGGGAGATAGAGGGGGAGAGGAAGAGAGGGAGAGAGGGAGAGAGAGGGGGAGAGGGAGAGAGGGTAGAGGGGGAGAGGGAGAGAGGGGAGAGGGGGAGAGAGGGAGAGAGAGGGAGAGAGGGGGAGAGGGAGAGAGGGTAGAGGGGGAGAGAGGGAGAGAGAGGGAGAGAGGAGGTGAGGGAGAGAGGGGAGAGGGGGAGAGGGAGAGAGGTGAACAGTAGGGTGCTGATATCAAAGTCTGGCTGTCTGCCTCTATTAACAACAGGAAAAGAGGAACACACAGGGGGAAATATGGGCGCTGATTTGTTGACAGCAAAAATTTCGGTTGAGTTAGCTCCTCTCTCTTACCCCTGTCTCCCTCCCTCTATCCCTCCCTCCCCATGTCTCTCTCTGTTGTGCATACAGTGGAAGCATGCGCTGTGAAAGGTGAACTGCCAGCCAGCTGCGGATATGGAGAGGGGTGTGTCACAGCACAGTATGCTTCTGCCAAGAGAGAGAGAGGGAGAGAGAGCACAGGGAAGGGAGAAAGAGAAGGGGCAGGATTGAGTGAGAGGAGGGAGGGAGCGAGGGAGGGAGAAAGAGAGAGAGGAAGAGTGGGACAGAAGCACTGTGATGCAAGCGTGAGGTTTTCACTTTCCATTCTCCTCTCAGCAGCAGTCGGAGAAGTCCACGCTGAGGCACAGTAAGTGAACGCGGTTTGCATTTACAGAGGGTGGGTGTGTGTGTGTGTGTGTGTGTGTGTGTGTGTGTGTAGAGGGAGAGGACTGTACTTGAGACAGTACTGCTTGTAGTTGTGGAGTCTCAGATTTGTTTAATTGCTTGCGTAAAATGTAAATCTGTCTATCTGTGTGTCTATGTATGAGTGTGTGCAGATTGTGTGCAGTTAGTCAGACAGTTTCCTTGCTAATGAGCAGTTATTTCAAGCACGACCGTTTGTAATGTGGAAAAGAGCTGAGGAGACTGTGGAGTGGGACCGTTAGTGTTTAATGTTCCGTAGTCAAACCACACACAGTAGTCATTCTTCCCTGCTCTCTTCACTCTTGTAGTGCCTTTAGAAAAGATTCACACCCCTTGACTTTTTCCACATTGTGTTTTGTTAAAAGTCTGAATAAAAAAAATATATATTGATTTTTTAAAAAATGTCACTGATCTACACACAATAACAGAAAAATGTCAAAGTGGAATGATGTTTATAGAAAATGTTAACAATTAATAAACTATTTAATGCTGAAATATCTAAAGTCAGTAAGTACAATGTTCAACCCCTTTTTGTCTGGCCTAAATGATTTCAGGAGTAAAAATGTGCTTAACAAGTCAGATAAAGTTGCAAGGACTCATTCTGTGTACAATAATAGTTTTTTAAATTATTGTTATTACTATTATTTATATATATTGTTTTATTTTATTTTTTATGTTATTATTATTATTATTTATTATTGTTTTCTTTACACATATACCGTACAATTACATGTAAAGATACAGGTGTCCTACCTAACTCAGTTGCCGGAGAGGAAGGAAACTGCTCAGGGATTTCACCATGAGGTCAATGGTGATTTGAGATTTTTTTTTAAACAGTTACAGAGTTTAATGGCTGTGATCAAGAAAACAGAGGACGGATTACCAACATTATAGTTACTCCACAATAATAACCTTGACGGAGTGAAAAGATGGAAGCCTGTACAGAATACAAATATTCATAACATACATCCTGTTTGAAACATAGCACTAAAGTAAAACGTCAAAAAATATGTGGCCTGAATTCAAAGTGTTATGTTTGGGCAAATCCAATACGACACATTACTGAGTACCACTCTCCCATATTTTCAAGCATGGTGATGGCTGCATCATGTTATGGGTATGACTGTCATTGGACTAGGGAGTTTTTCAGGATAAAAGAAAAAGAATAGAGCTAAACCTGGTTCAGTACCCAAAAGACACTGGGAGCTACGGGTGTAACACCCACCCCGTAGCCCGCGCTCCAGCAGGTGTATCTCACTGATCATCCCTAAAGCCAACACCTCAACACGAATTGCAAAAATTGTTGAAGTTGGAGACTTTTATCTCCCTCACCAACTTTAAACATCTGCTATCTGAGCAGCTAACCGATCGCTGCAGCTGTACATAGTCTATCGATAAATAGCTCACCCCAATTTACCCTACCTCATCCCCATACTGTTTTTATTTATTTACTTTTCTGCTCTTTTGCACACCAGTATCTCTACCTGCACATGACCATCTGATCTTTTATCACTCCAGTGTTAATCTGCAAAATTGTAATTATTGCCTACCTCCTCATGCCTTTTGCACACATTGTATATAGACTCCCCCTTTGGTTTCTACTGTGTTATTGACTTGTTAATTGTTTCCTCCTGTGTAACTCTGTGTTGTCTGTTCACACTGCAATGCTTTATCTTGGCCAGGTCGCAGTTGCAAATGAGAACTTGTTCTCAACTAGCCTACCTGGTTAAATAAAGGTGTTCTCAACTAGCCTACCTGGTTAAATAAAGGTGTTCTCAACTAGCCTACCAGGTTAAATAAAGGTGAAATAAAAAAATAAATAAAAAATCCCAAAATTAAAATAGCGCCCCCTATATCCTTTAAATAAAGGTGAAATAATATTTACAAATACATTTAATAACCCAAAACCATGGCCAAATATACACTGGAGTTACTTACCAAGACCACATTGAACGTTCCTGAGTGGCCGAGCTACAGTTTTGACTTAAACCAGCTTGAAAATCTATAGCAAGACTTAAAAATGGCTGTCTAGCAATGATTAACAACCAACTCGCCAGAGACCTGAATAATTTTTTTTATAATAATGGGCAAGAATTATAATATTCAGGTATTAAGAGAATAACTCCGGAAGATACATCCGTAAAAGGTGTTTCTAACATGAATTGAATAATTATCTAATCAAAATATATGAGTGTTTTATTTTCCATTATCTAAAACATTTAAAAATGTATTCCACTTGGACATAACTGTGTTTTGTGCAAAACATGACAATTACATCCATTTGATTGTGACTTTGTAACACAAGAAAAAGTCAAGGGGAGTCAAATACCTTCTGAAGGTACTGTATACACACATACACACACACACACACACACACACACACACACACACACACACACACACACACACACACACACACACACACACACACACACACACACACACACACACACACACACACATAATTTCCTTGCAGATGAGCTTGGTTATATTAACAGTATTTTCATGTAGCCGGCTTTTGTCCAGCTAATATCTTATCCACCGATCAAGCAACTTTATGGACTAAACTTTCAAATCCTCTTTGCTGCAGATTTATTTAAATTTGTTCTGTGACAATACTGGTCAAATTAAGATCCTATACCTGCACACACAGATACGTACTCTCGCAGTCTCGCACACACTTAAACACACACACACACAAACACACAGGCAGAGGCGTAGTACACAGACTCACGTACACACACAGACACACACACGTACACACACCACTCTCTGCGTAATGACACGACTACTGGTGTTTACACAGCGGCTGCCCTTCAGGAAATGATTAAACTCCTCCGTTACCCACGCTGTCTGCTACAGTCAGACAAACCAAGGGTTGTGGGTCTGTGTGTATTTTGGTGTAAAAGTACTCGTTACATTTTGACAAGAAAATGGTTGACACACTTATCAAGAGAACATCCCTGGTCATCCCTTTTCTCTCTGATCTGGCAGACTCACTAAACACTTAAATGACTGTGAACTATGTCTGAGAGTTGGTGTGGTGGTTGGGGATGGGGTGGTGGATGGGGATGGTGGATGGGGATGGGGATGGGGTGGTGGATGGGGTGGTGGTTGGGGATGGGGATGGGGTGATGGTTGGGGATGGGGTGATGGATTGGGATGGGGTGGTGGATGGGGATGGGGTGATGGTTGGGGATGGTGATGGGGTGATGGTTGGGGATGGCGATGGGGTGGTGGATGGGGATGGGGTTGTGGATGGGGATGGGGAGGTGGTTGGGGATGGGGTGATGGTTGGGGATGGGGATGGGGTGGTGGATGGGGATGGGGTGGTGGATGGGGATGGGGAGGTGGTTGGGGATGGGGATGGGGTGATGGTTGGGGATGGGGTGGTGGATGGGGATGGGGTGGTGGATGGGGATAGGGTGGTGGTTGGGGATGGGGTGGTGGATGGGGATGGGGTGGTGGATGGGGATGGGGTGGTGGATGGGATGGGGATTGGTGGTGGTGGGGATGGGGATGGGTGGTGGTTGGGGATGGGGTGGGGGATGGGGATGGGGTGGTGGATGGTGTGGTGGATGGGGATGGGGTGGTGGATGGTGTGGTGGATGGGGATGGGGTGGTGGATGGGGATGGGTGGTGGTTGGGGATGGGGATGGGTGGTGGTTGGGGATGCGGATGGGGTGGTGGTTGGGGATGGGGTGGTGGATGGGGTTTGGGGGTGGTGGATGGGAATGGGAATGGGTTTGGGGTGGTGGATGGGGTTGGGGTTGGGGATGGGTGTAAATCTCATCTCAATCTCATGACTCTGGATGTTCGATCCCAGTCCTGGACACTGGTTCTGAAATTCAGCTTTTTTTTATTTAACCCTTTCCCAAACCTTAGCCGTTCCCTTAACAATTTATGAAAAGTGACTAAACTTAACCCTTATTAACTTTGTTTGGGGAAATTGAATGATACAAAGTAGCAGGAGCAGCAAAAACAATTCAAAATTGGACATTTAGAGCAGTGAGAAGGAACGTGGATGATCGTCTCATTCTCCAGTGAGACTGGAACGTGGATGATCGTCTCATTCTCCAGTGAGAAGGAACGTGGATGATCGTCTCATTCTCCAGTGAGACTGGAACGTGGATGATCGTCTCATTCTCCAGTGAGACTGGAACGTGGATGATCGTCTCATTCTCCAGTGAGACTGGAACGTGGATGATCGTCTCATTCTCCAGTGAGACTGGAACGTGGATGATCGTCTCATTCTCCAGTGAGACTGGAACGTGGATGATCGTCTCATTCTCCAGTGAGACTGGAACGTGGATGATCGTCTCATTCTCCAGTGAGACTGGAACGTGGATGATCGTCTCATTCTCCAGTGAGACTGGAACGTGGATGATCGTCTCATTCTCCAGTGAGACTGGAACGTGGATGATCGTCTCATTCTCCAGTGAGACTGGAACGTGATGATCGTCTCATTCTCCAGTGAGACTGGAACGTGGATGATCGTCTCATTCTCCAGTGAGACTGGAACGTGGATGATCGTCTCATTCTCCAGTGAGACTGGAACGTGGATGATCGTCTCATTCTCCAGTGAGACTGGAACGTGGATGATCGTCTCATTCTCCAGTGAGACTGTGAGAGCTTGTTGTCATCATCACCTAAAAACACCATCAGCAGTCTCCTTCCACTGTGACTTCCCTCCAGACAGTCTTTCTTTATCAATGCTACAGACACTTCTCTTTTGATCTGCCCCCCACCTCTCCCACTCTCTCTCTCTGTCCCTCTGTCTGTCTCTATCTCTCTCTTTGTCTCCCTCGAGTTCTCTCGAGTTCTCTCGAGTTCTCACTCTCTCTTTCTCTCTCTCTCTCTCTCTCTCTCCTTCTCTCTCTCTCTCTCTCTCTCTCTCTCTTTCTCAATTCAATTCAATTCAATTCAATAGGCTTTATTGGCATGGGAAACTTGTGTTAACATTGCCAAAGCAAGTGAGGTAGATAACATACAAAAGTGAAATAAACAATAGAAATTAACAGTAAACATTACACATACAGAAGTTTCAAAACAATAAAGACATTACAAATGTCATATTATATATATATATATATATATATATATATATATATATATATATATATATATATATATATATAGTGTTGTAACAATGTACAAATGGTTAAAGTACACAAGGGAAAATAAATAGATATAAATATGGGTTGTATTTACAATGGTGTTTGTTCTTCACTGGTTGCCCTTTTCTTATGGCAACAGGTCACACATCTTGCTGCTGTGATGGCACACTGTGGAATTTCACCCAGTTGTCTCTCTAATATGGCCATACAATGGGCAGGAGGTTAGAAAGTGCAGCTCAGTTTCCACCTCATTTTGTGGGCAGTGAGCACATAGCCTGTCTTCTCTTGAGAGCCATGTCTGCCTACGGCGGCCTTTCTCAATAGCAAGGCAATGCTCACTAAGTCTGTACCTAGTCAAAGCTTTCCTTAAGCTTGGGTCAGTCACAGTGGTCAGGTTTTCTGCCACTGTGTACTCACTGTTTAGGGCCAAATAGCATTCTAGTTTGCTCTGTTTTTGTGAATTCTTTCCAATGTGTCAAGTAATTATCTTTTTGTTTTCTCAGGATTTGATTGGGTCTAATTGTGCTGCTGTCCTGGGGCTCTGTGGGGTGTGTTTGTGTTTGTGAACAGAGTCCCAGGACCAGCTTGCTTAGGGGACTCTTCTCCAGGTTCATCTCTCTGTAGATGATAGATTTGTTATGGAAGGTTTGGGAATCACTTCCTTTTAGGTGGTTGTAGAATTTAACAGCTCTTTTCTGGATTTTGATAATTAGTGGGTATCGGCCTAATTCTGCTCTTCATGCATTATTTGGTGGTCTACTTTGTACACGGAGGATATTTTTGCAGAATTCTGCATGCAGAGTCTCAATTTGGTGTTTGTCCCATTTTGTGAAGTCTTGGATGGTGAGCGGACCCCAGACCTCACAACCATAAAGGGCAATGGGCTCTATGACTGAGGCAAGTATTTTTAGCCAGATCCTAATTGGTATGTTGAAATTTATGTTCCTTTTGATGGCATAGAACACCCTTCTTACCTTGTCTCTCAGATCGTTCACAGCTTTGTGGAAGTTACCTGTGGCGCTGATGTTTAGGCCAAGGTATGTATAGTTTTTTGTGTGCTCTAGGGCAACAGTGTCTAGATGGAATTTGTATTTGTGCTCCTGGCGACTGGACCTTTTCTGGAACACCATTATTTTGGTCTTACTGAGATTTAATGTCAGGGCCCAGGTCTGACAAAATCTGTGCATAAGATCTAGGTGCTGCTGTAGGCCCTCCTTGGTTGGTGACAGAAGCACCATATCATCAGCAAACAGTAAACATTTGACTTCGGATTCTAGTAGGGTGAGGCCGGGTGCTGCAGACTTTTCTAGTGCCCTCGCCAATTCATTGATATATATGTTGAAGAGGGTGGGGCTTAAGCTGAATCCCTTTCTCACACCACGACCCTGTGTGAAGAAATGTGTGTGTTTTTTGCCAATTTTAAACCGCACACTTGTTGTTTATGTACATGGATTTTATAATGTTGTGTGTTTTATCCCCAACACCACTTTCCATCAGTTTGTATAGCAGACCCTCATGCCAAATTGAGTCGAAGGCTTTTTTGAAATCAACAAAGCATGAGATTACTTTGCCTTTGTTTTGGTTTGTTTGGTTGTCAATTAGGGTATGCAGGGTGAATACATGGTCTGTTGTACGGTAATTTGGTAAAAAGACCATTTGACATTTGTTCAGTACATTGTTTTCATAAAGGAAATGTACGAGTCTGCTGTTAAGTTACTGTTGACACATATTCCACGGTAGTTATTGGGGTCAAATTTGTCTCCACATTTGTGCATTGGGGTGATCAACCCTTGGTTCCAAATATTGGGGAAGATGCCAGAGCTAAGCATGATGTTAGAGAGTTTTAGTATAGCCAATTGGAATTTGTTGCCTGTATATTTGATCATTTCATTGAGGATACCATCACCACCACAGGCCTTTTGGGTTGGAGGGTTTTATTTTGTCCTGTAACTCATTCAAGGTAATTGGAGAATCCAGTGGGTTCTAGTCTTTAATAGTTGATTCTAAGATTTGTATTTGATCATGTATATGTTTTTGCTCTTTATTCTTTGTTATAGAGCCAAAAAGATTGGAGAAGTGGTTTAGCCATACACCTCCGTTTTGGATAGATAATTCTTCGTGTTGTTGTTTGTTTAGTATTTTCCAATTTTCCCAGAAGTGGTTAGAGTCTATGGATTCTTCAATTACATTGAGCTGATTTCTGACGTGCTGTTCCTTCTTTTTCCGTAGTGTATTTCTGTATTGTTTTGGTGATTCACCATAGTGAAGGCGTAAACTCAGGTTTTCCAGGTCTCTACGTTTTTGGTCTCTCTCTCTCGATCGCTCTCTCTATCTCTCTCTCTCTTGTCTGTCTGTCTGTCTGTCTGTCTGTCTGTCTGTCTGTCTGTCTGTCTGTCTGTCTGTCTGTCTGTCTGTCTGTCTGTCTGTCTGTCTGTCTGTCTGTCTGTCTGCCATTCTGCCTGCCTGTCTGTCTGCCATTCTGCCTGCCATTCTGCCTGCCTGCCTGCCTGCCTGTCTGTCTGTCTGTCTACCATTCTGCCTGCCTGTCTGTCCTGCCATTCTGCCTGCCATTCTGCCATTCTGCCTGCCTGCCTGCCTGCCTGTCTGTCTGTCTGTCTGTCTGTCTGTCTGTCTGTCTGTCTGTCTGTCTGTCTGTCTGTCTGTCTGTCTGTCTGCCATTCTGCCTGCCTGTCTGTCTGCCATTCTGCATGCCTGTCTGTCTGTCTGTCTGTCTGTCTGTCTGTCTGCCATTCTGCCTGCCTGTCTGTCTGCCCTTCTGCCTGCCTGCCTGTCTGTCTGCCTGTCTGTCTGCCATTCTGCCTGCCTGCCTGTCTGTCTGTCTGTCTGTCTGCCATTCTGCCTGCCTGTCTGTCTGTCTGTCTGTCTGTCTGCCTGTCTGTCTGCCCTTCTGCCTGCCTGCCTGTCTGTCTGTCTGGTCTGCCATTCTGCCTGCCTGTCTGTCTGTCTGTCTGCCATTCTGCCTGCCTGTCTGTCTGTCTGTCTGCCATTCTGCCTGCCTGTCTGTCTGCCTGCCTGCCTGTCTGTCTGTCTGTCTGTCTGTCTGTCTGTCTGTCTGTCTGTCTGTCTGTCTGCCATCCTGCCTGCCTGTCTGTCTGCCATTCTGCCTGCCTGTCTGTCTGTCTGTCTGTCTGCCATCCTGTCTGTCTGTCTGTCTGTGCATGTGTGTGTGCTCTTGCGTGTGGTGTGGGTGAGTGTGTTTAGATGCCTAGCTGAGCTGTGCAGTAAATAAGTGGCTGTATTTTAGATTAGTATTTTCCTCTTTCTTCAATTCAATTAACTTACATTTGCTTTAATTGGCAGATGTAACAGTGTACATATTGTCAAAGCTTACTTTGGATATTTACAATATTAACATAATTCATCTCTCTCTATTTCTCTCTCTCGCTGTGTCTCTCTCT
>NC_034188.2:86503597-86515069 GCF_002021735.2 Oncorhynchus kisutch | reverse complement strand
CCTGTGGTAAATTCATTTGATTGGACATGATTTGGAAGGCACACACCAGTCTATATAAGGTCCCACAGTTGACAGTGCATGTCAGAGCAAAAACCAAGTCATGAGGTCAAAGGAATTGTCAGTAGAGCTCTGAGACAGGATTGTGTTGAGGCACAGATTTGGGGAAGGGAACCAAAACATTTCTGCAGCATTGAAGGTCCCCAAGAACACAGTGTCCTCCATCATTCTTAAATGGAAGAAGTTTGGAACCACCAAGACTCTTCCTAGAGCTGGCCGCCCGGCCAAACTGAGCAACCGGGGGAGAAGGGCCTTGGTCAGGGAGGTGAACAAGAACCTGATGGTCACTCTTACAGAGCTCTAGAGTTCCTCTGTGGAGATGGGAGAACCTTCCAGAAGGACAACCATCTATGCAACACTCCACCAATCAGAACTTTATGGTAGAGTGACCAGACAGAAACCACTCCTCATTAAAATAAACATGACAGCCCACTAGGACTTTGCCAAAAGGCACCTAAAGGACTCTCAGACCGTGAGAAACACGATTCTTTGGTCTGATGAAACCATAATTGAACTTTTTGGCCTGAATGCCAAGTGTTACGTCTGGAGGAGGAAACCTGGCACCACCCCTATGGTGAAGCATGATGGGGGCAGCATCATGCTGTGGGGATGTTTTTCAGAAAAAAATATGTCTGTCTCTTAGTTATGACCTCACCACAGACACTAAAGTTCAACTGGAAAGACTTTCCAACTTCATCATATTTGTCACTTGTTACCTTACTTCACTATCTGTCTGTTTTATCTTTGTTTCTAGCCCCCCCTCCCCCTTTGTTGTTCAAGATCAACTCTGTCTCTGTTTTCTAGAAATTCTCCCCGATCTTCTCTCTCTCTCTCTCTCTCCGTTATCTCTCCGTTATTACTCCTGTGAGGACTGGGGCCTGTTGATGGGAGGAGTGAGGGACTGGGGCTGTGATGGGAGGAGTGAGGGACTGGGGCTGTGATGGGAGGAGTGAGGGGACTGGGGCTGTGATGGGAGGAGTGAGGGACTGGGGCTGTGATGGGAGGAGTGAGGGACTGGGGCTGTTGATGGGAGTAGTGAGGGACTGGGGCTGTGCAGGGAGGAGTGAGGGACTGGGGCTGGGAAGGGAGGAGTGAGGGACAGGGACTGTGATGGGAATAGTGAGGGACTGGGGCTGTGCAGGGAGGAGTGAGGGACTGGGGCTGTGATGGGGTAGTGAGGGACTGGGGCTGGGCAGGGAGGAGTGAGGGACTGGACTGTGCTGGGAGTCGTGAGGACTGTGACTGTGATGGTAGTAGTGAGTGACTGTGGCTTTGCAGGGAGTAGTGAGGGACTGGACTGTGATGGTAGTAGTGGGGGACTGGGACTGTGATGGTAGTAGTGAGGGACAGGGACTGTGATGGTAGTAGTGAGGGACAGGGACTGTGATGGTTGTAGTGAGGGACAGGGACTGTGATGGTAGCAGTGAGGGACTGGGACTGTGATGGTAGTAGTGAGGGATTGGGACTGTGATGGTATTAGTGAGGGACTGGGACTGTGATGGTAGCCGTGAGGGACTGGGACTGTGATGGTAGTAGTGAGGGATTGGGACTGTGATGGTAGTAGAGAGAGACTGGGACTGTGATGGTAGTAGTGACGGACTGGGGCTGTGATGGTAGTAGTGAGGTACTTGGACTGTGATGGTAGTAGTGAGGGACTGCAACTGTGATGGTAGTAGTGAGGGACTGGGACTGTTATGGTTGTAGTGAGGGACAGGGACTGTGATGGTAGTAGTGAGGGACTGTGAATGTGATGGTAGTAGTGAGGGACAGGGACTGTGATGGTTGTAGTGAGGGACTGGGACTGTGATGGGAGTTGTGAGGGACTGGGACTATGATGGTAGTAGTGAGGGATAGGGACTGTGCAGGGTTGCATTCGTCTCATGAACTCAGTGACACCGTCGCTTCATCCCACCACTCTGGATGCAGGTCGTTCACTGCAGAGGAGCCACACACACACTGAAATAGACAGAAACACAAACAAACACACACAACACACACACACACACTCAAATACACAGAGACACAAACAAACACACACAACACACACCATTCCTCCTCGATTGGTGCTTGTGTCTATGTCAGACTATTTAAACTAATCATTGCAGACTGGACTGGGGCCTGTGATGGTAGTAGTGAGGGTCTGGGGCTGTGATGGTAGAAGTGAGTGATTGGGGCTATGCAGGGAGGAGTGAGGGACTGGGGCTGTGCAGGAAGTAGTGATGGACAGGGACTTTGATTGTTGTAGTGAGGGACTGGGCCTATGCAGGGAGGAGTGAGGGACTGGGGCTGTGATGGGAGTAGTGAGGGACTGGGGCTATGCAGAGAGTAGTGAGGGACTGGGACTGTGATGGGAGTAGTGAGGGACAGGGACTGTGATGGTAGTAGTGAGGGACTGGGACTGTGATGGTATTAGTGAGGGACAGGGACTGTGATGGTAGTAGTGAGGGACTGGGACTGTGATGGTAGTAGTGAGCGACAGGGACTGTGATGGTAGTAGTGAGGGACTGGGACATGGATGGGAGTGGTGAGGGATTGGGAGTGTGATGGTAGTAGTGAGGAACTGGGTCTGTGATGGTAGTAGTGAGGGACTGGGTCTGTGATGGTAGTAGTGAGGGTACTGGGTCTGTGATGGTGGGAGCGAGGGACTGGGACTGTGATGGTAGTAGTGAGGGGACTGGGTCTGTGATGGTAGTAGTGAAGGACAGGGACTGTGATGGTAGTAGTGAGGGACAGGGACTGTGATGGTAGTAGTGAGGGACTGGGACTGTGATGGTAGTAGTGAGGGACTGGGTCTGTGATGGTAGTAGTGAGGGACTGGGACTGCGATGGTAGTAGTGAGGGACTGGGACTGTGGTGGTAGTAGTGAGGGACTGGGTCTGTGATGGTAGTAGTGAGGGACTGGGACTGCGATGGTAGTAGTGAGGGACTGGGACTGTGGTGGTAGTAGTGAGGGACTGGGTCTGTGGTGGTAGTAGTGAGGGACTGGGACTGTGGTGGTAGTAGTGAGGGACTGGGTCTGTGATGGTAGTAGTGAGGGACTGGGTCTGTGATGGTAGTAGTGAGGGACTGGGACTGTGCAGGGTTGCTTTCGTCTCATGAACTCAGTGACACCGTCGCTTCATCCCACCACTCTGGAGGCAGGTCGTTCACTGCAGAGGAGCCACACACACACTCAAATACACAGAGACACAAACAAACACACACCATTCCTCCTCATTTGGTGCTTGTGTCTATGTCAGACTATTTAAACTAATGTCTGATGTTACACTGCAGACTGGACTGGGGTTGTGATGGTAGAAGTGAGGGACTGGGGCTGTGCTGGATGTAGTGAGGGATTGGGGCTGTGATGGTAGTATTGAGGGACAGGGGCTATGCAAGGAGTAGTGAGGGACTGGGGCTGTGATGGTTGGAGTGAGGGACTGGGACTGTGATGGTAGTAGTGAGGGACTGGGGCTATGCAGGTAGTAGTGAGGTACTGGGACTGTGATGGTAGTAGTGAGTGACAGGGGCTGTGATGGGAGTAGTGAGGGATTGGGGCTATGCAGGGAGGAGTGAGGGACTGGGGCTTTGATGGTAGTAGTGAGGGACTGGGGCTATGCAGGTAGTAGTGAGGGACTGGGACTGTGATGGTAGTAGTGATGGACTGGGGCTGTGATGGTAATAGTGAGGGATTGGGGCTATGCAGGGAGGAGTGAGGGACTGGGGCTGTGATGGTAGTAGTGAGGGACTGGGGCTGTGATGGAGAAGTGAGGGAATGGGGCTGTGATGGTAGTAGTGAGGGACTGAGGCTGTGATGGTAGTAGTGAGGGACTGGGGCTGTGATTGTAGTAGTGAGGGACTGGTACTGTGATGGTTTGTAGTGAGGGTACTGGGACTGTGATGGTAGTAGTGAAGGACAGGGACTGTGATGGTAGTAGTGAGGGACAGGGACTGTGATGGTAGTAGTGAGGGACTGGGAATGTGATGGTAGTAGTGAGGGACAGGGACTGTGATGTGGTAGTAGTGAGGGACTGGGGCTGTGATGGGGGTAGTGAGGGATTGGGGCTAGGCAGGGAGGAGTGAGGGACTGGGGCTGTGCAGGGAGGAGTGAGGGACCGGGACTGTGATGGGAGTAGTGAGGGTCTGGGGCTGTGCAGGGAGGAGTGAGGGACTGGGGCTGTGATGGTAGTGGCGAGGGATTGGGGCTAGGCAGGGAGGAGTGAGGGACTGGGGCTGTGCAGGGAGGAGTGAGGGACTGGGACTGTGATGGGAGTAGTGAGGGTCTGGGGCTGTGCAGGGAGGAGTGAGGGACTGGGGCTGTGATGGTAGCAGCGAAGGATTGGGGCTGTGATGGGAGTAGTGAGGGACTGGGGCTGTGCAGGGAGGAGTGAGGGACTCGGACTGTGATGGGAGTAGTGAGGGACTGGGGCTGTGCAGGGAGGAGTGAGGGACTCGGACTGTGATGGGAGTAGTGAGGGACTGGGGCTGTGCAGGGAGGAGAGAGGGACTGGGACTGTGATGGTAGTAGTGATGGACTGGGGCTGTGATGGTAATTGTGAGGGATTGGGGCTATGCAGGGAGGAGTGAGGGACTGGGGCTGTGATGGTAGTAGTGAGGGACTGGGGCTGTGATGGAGAAATGAGGGAATGGGGCTGTGATGGTAGTAGTGAGGGACTGAGGCTGTGATGGTAGTAGTGAGGGACTGGGGCTGTGATTGTAGTAGTGAGGACAGGGACTGTGATGGTAGTAGTGAGGGACTGGGAATGTGATGGTAGTAGTGAGGGACAGGGACTGTGATGGTAGTAGTGAGGGACTGGGGCTGTGATGGGGGTAGTGAGGGGATTGGGGCTAGGCAGGGAGGAGTGAGGGACTGGGGCTGTGCAGGGAGGAGTGAGGGACCGGGACTGTGATGGGAGTAGTGAGGGTCTGGGGCTGTGCAGGGAGGAGTGAGGGACTGGGGCTGTGATGGTAGTGGCGAGGGATTGGGGCTAGGCAGGGAGGAGTGAGGGACTGGGGCTGTGCAGGGAGGACTGAGGGACTGGGACTGTGATGGGAGTAGTGAGGGTCTGGGGCTGTGCAGGGAGGAGTGAGGGACTGGGGCTGTGATGGTAGCAGCGAGGGATTGGGGCTGTGATGGGAGTAGTGAGGGACTGGGGCTGTGCAGGGAGGAGTGAGGGACTCGGACTGTGATGGGAGTAGTGAGGGACTGGGGCTGTGCAGGGAGGAGTGAGGGACTCGGACTGTGATGGGAGTAGTGAGGGACTGGGGCTGTGCAGGGAGGAGAGAGGGACTGGGACTGTGATGGTAGTAGTGATGGACTGGGGCTGTGATGGTAATAGTGAGGGATTGGGGCTATGCAGGGAGGAGTGAGGGACTGGGGCTGTGATGGTAGTAGTGAGGGACTGGGGCTGTGATGGAGAAGTGAGGGAATGGGGCTGTGATGGTAGTAGTGAGGGACTGAGGCTGTGATGGTAGTAGTGAGGGACTGGGGCTGTGATTGTAGTAGTGAGGGACTGGTACTGTGATGGTTGTAGTGAGGTACTGGGACTGTGATGGTAGTAGTGAAGGACAGGGACTGTGATGGTAGTAGTGAGGGACAGGGACTGTGATGGTAGTAGTGAGGGACTGGGAATGTGATGGTAGTAGTGAGGGACAGGGACTGTGATGGTAGTAGTGAGGGACTGGGGCTGTGATGGGGGGTAGTGAGGGATTGGGGCTAGGCAGGGAGGAGTGAGGGACTGGGGCTGTGCAGGGAGGAGTGAGGGACCGGGACTGTGATGGAGAGTAGTGAGGGTCTGGGGGCTGTGCAGGGAGGAGTGAGGGACTGGGGCTGTGATGGTAGTGGCGAGGGATTGGGGCTAGGCAGGGAGGAGTGAGGGACTGGGGCTGTGCAGGGAGGAGTGAGGGACTGGGACTGTGATGGGAGTAGTGAGGGTCTGGGGCTGTGCAGGGAGGAGTGAGGGACTGGGGGCTGTGATGGTAGCAGCGAGGGATTGGGGCTGTGATGGGAGTAGTGAGGGACTGGGGCTGTGCAGGGAGGAGTGAGGGACTCGGACTGTGATGGGAGTAGTGAGGGACTGGGGCTGTGCAGGGTAGGAGTGAGGGACTCGACTGTGATGGAGTAGTGAGGGACTGGGGCTGTGCAGGGAGGAGAGAGGGACTGGGACAGTGATGGGAGTAGTGAGGGACTGGGACTGTGCAGGAGGAGTGAGAGACTGGGACTGTGATGGGAAGTAGTGAGGGATTGGGGCTAGGCAGGGAGGAGTGAGGGACTGGGGCTGTGCAGGGAGGAGTGAGGGACTGGGACTGTGATGGGAGTAGTGAGGGACTGGGACTGTGCAGGGAGGAGAGAGGGACTGGGACAGTGATGGGAGTAGTGAGGGACTGGGACTGTGCAGGGAGGAGTGAGAGACTGGGGCTGTGATGGTAGTAGAGAGGGACTAGGGCTATGTAGGTAGTGGTGAGGGACTGGTACTGCGATGGGAGTAGTGAGGGACTGGGACTGTGATGGTAGTAGTGAGGGACTGGGACTGTGATGGTAGTAGTGAGGGACAGGGACTGTGATGGTAGTAGTGGGGCACTTGGACTGTTATGGTAGTAGTGAGGGACAAGGACTGTGAAGGTAGTAGTGAGGGACTGGGACTGTGATGGTAGTAGTGAGGGACTGGGACTGTGATGGTAGTAGTGAGGGACTGGGACTGTGATGGTAGTAGTGAGGGACTGGGACTGTGATGGTAGTAGTGAGTGATTGGGACTGTGATGGTAATAGTGAGGGACTGGAACTGTGATGATAGTAGTGAGGGACGGGGACTGTGATGGTAGTAGTGAGGGACAGGGACTGTGATGGTAGTAGTGAGGGACTAGGACTGTGACTGTAGTAGTGAGGGACTGGGACTGTGATGGTAATAGTGAGGGATTGGGGCTATGCAGGGAGGAGTGAGGGACTTGGGCTGTGATGGTAGTAGTGAGGGACTGGGGCTGTGATTGTAGTAGTGAGGGACTGGGGCTGTGATTGTAGTAGTGAGGGACTGGGACTGTGATGGTTGTAGTGAGGGACTGGGGCTGTGATGGTAGTAGTGAGGGATTGGGGCTATGCAGGGAAGAGTGAGGGACTGGGGCTTTGATGGTAGTAGTGAGGGACTGGGGCTATGCAGGTAGTAGGCTGGGACTGGGACTGTGATGGTAGTAGTGAGGGACCTGGGGCTGTGATGGTAATAGTGAGGGATTGGGGCTATGCAGGGAGGAGTGAGGGACTGGGGCTATGATGGTAGTAGTGAGGGACTGGGGCTGTGATGGTAGTAGTGAGGGACTGAGGCTGTGATTGTAGTAGTGAGGGACTGGGGCTGTGAATGTAGTAGTGAGGGACTGGGACTGTGATGGTTGTAGTGAGGGACTGGGGCTGTGATGGTAGTAGAGAGGGACTAGGGCTATGTAGGTAGTGGTGAGGGACTGGTACTGCGATGGGAGTAGTGAGGGACTGGGACTGTGATGGTAGTAGTGAGGGACTGGGACTGTGATGGTAGTAGTGAGGGACAGGGACTGTGATGGTAGTAGTGGGGCACTTGGACTGTTATGGTAGTAGTGAGGGACAAGGACTGTGAAGGTAGTAGTGAGGGACTGGGACTGTGATGGTAGTAGTGAGGGACTGGGACTGTGATGGTAGTAGTGAGGGACTGGGACTGTGATGGTAGTAGTGAGGGACTGGGACTGTGATGGTAGTAGTGAGTGATTGGGACTGTGATGGTAATAGTGAGGGACTGGAACTGTGATGATAGTAGTGAGGGACGGGGACTGTGATGGTAGTAGTGAGGGACAGGGACTGTGATGGTAGTAGTGAGGGACTAGGACTGTGACTGTAGTAGTGAGGGACTGGGACTGTGATGGTAATAGTGAGGGATTGGGGCTATGTCGGGAGGAGTGAGGGACTTGGGCTGTGATGGTAGTACCTGAGGGACTGGGGCTGTGATTGTAGTAGTGAGGGACTGGGGCTGTGATTGTAGTAGTGAGGGACTGGGACTGTGATGGTTGTAGTGAGGGACTGGGGCTGTGATGGTAGTAGTGAGGGATTGGGGCTATGCAGGGAAGAGTGAGGGACTGGGGCTTTGATGGTAGTAGTGAGGGACTGGGGCTATGCAGGTAGTAGGCTGGGACTGGGACTGTGATGGTAGTAGTGAGGGACCTGGGGCTGTGATGGTAATAGTGAGGGATTGGGGCTATGCAGGGAGGAGTGAGGGACTGGGGCTATGATGGTAGTAGTGAGGGACTGGGGCTGTGATGGTAGTAGTGAGGGACTGAGGGCTGTGATTGTAGTAGTGAGGGACTGGGGCTGTGAATGTAGTAGTGAGGGACTGGGACTGTGATGGTTGTAGTGAGGGACTGGGACTGTGATGGTAGTAGTGAGGGAGAGGGACTGTGATGGTAGTAGTGAGGTTCTGGGACTGTGATCGTAGAAGTGAGGGACAGGGATTGTGATGGTGGTAGTGAAGGACAGGGACTGTGATGGTAGTAGTGAGGGACAGGGACTGTGATGGTAGTAGTGAGGGACTGGGACTGTGATGGTAGGAGTAAGGGACAGGGACTGTGATGGGAGAAGTGAGGGACTGGGGCTGTGCAGGGAGGGTGAGGGACTGGGGCTGTGATGGTAGTAGCGAGGGATTAGGGCTAGGCAGGGAGTAGTGAGGGACTGGGGCTGTGCAAGGAGGAGTGAGGGACTGGGGCTTGTGATGGGAGGAGTGAGGGACTGGGGCTGTGATGGGAGTAGTGAGGGACTGGGGCTGTGCAGAGAGGAGTGAGGGACTGGGACTGTGATGGGAGTAGTGAGGGACTGGGTCTGTGCGGGGAGGAGAGAGGGACTGGGACCTGTGATGGTAGTAGTGAGGGACTGGGGCTATGCAGGGAGGAGTGAGGGACTGGGGCTGTGCAGGGAGGAGTGAGGGACTGGGGCTGTGATGGTAGTAGTGAGGGACTTGGGCTAGGCAGGGAGTAGTGAGGGACTGGGTCTGTGCAGGGAGGAGAGAGGGACTGGGACTGTGATGGGAGTAGTGAGGGACTGGGACTGTGCAGGGAGGAGTGAGGGAATTTGGACTGTGATGGTAGTAGTGAGGGACAGGGACTGTGATGGTAGTAGTGGGGGACTGGGACTGTGATGGTAGTAGTGAGGGACTGGGACTGTGATGGTAATAGTGAGGGACTGGATCTGTGATGATAGTAGTGAGGGACTGGGACTGTGATGGTGGTAGTGAGGGACAGGGACTGTGATGGTAGTAGTGAGGGACAGGGACTGTGATGGTAGTAGTGAGGGACTGGTACCGTGATGGTAGTAGTGAGGGACAGGGACTGTGATGGTAGTAGTGAGGGACTGGGATTGTGATGGTAGTAGTGAGGGACTGGGACTGTGATGGTAGTAGTGAGGAACTGGGACTGTGATGGTAGTAGTGAGGTACTGGGGCTATGCAGGGAGGAGTGAGGGACTGGGGCTGTGCAGGAAGTAGTGATGGACACGGACTTTGATTGTTGTAGTGAGGGACTGGGGCTATGCAGGGATAAGTGAGGGACTGGGGCTGTGATGGGCGTAGTGAGGGACTGGGGGCTATGCAGAGAGTCATGAGGGACTGGGACTGTGATGGGAGTAGTGAGGGATTGGGGGCTGTGATGGTAGTAGTGAGGGACTTGGGCTATGCAGGGAGGAGTGAGGGACTGGGGCTGTGATTGGGAGTAGTGAGGGACTGGGACTGTGATGGGAGAAGTGAGGGACTGGGGGATGTGATGGTAGTAGTGAGGGACTGGGACTGTGGTGGTAGTAGTGAGGGACTGGGGCTGTGCAGGAGTAGTGAGGGACTGGGACTGTGATGGTAGTAGTGAGGGGACTGGGACTGTGATGGTTTGTAGTGAGGGACGGGACTGTGATGGTAGTAGTGAGGGACAGGGACTGTGAAGGTAGTTGTGAGGGAGCGGGACTGTGATGGTAGTAGTGAGGGACTGGGGCTATGCAGGGAGGAGTGAGGGACTGGGGCTGTGCAGGAAGGAGTGATGGACAGGGACTTTGATTGTTGTAGTGAGGGACTGGGGCTATGCAGGGAGAAGTGAGGGACTGGGGCTGTGATGGGCGTAGTGAGGGACTGGGGCTATGCAGAGAGTAGTGAAGGACTGGGACTGTGATGGGAGTAGTGAGGGATTGGGGCTGTGATGGTAGTAGTGAGGGACTGGGGGCTGTGATGGGAGTAGTGAAGGACTGGGGCTGTGCAGGGAGGAGTGAGGGACTCGGACTGTGATGGGAGTAGGTGAGGGACTGGGACTGTGCAGGGAGGAGTGAGAGACTGGGGCTGTGATGGTAGTAGAGAGGGACTAGGGCTATGTAGGTAGTGGTGAGGGACTGGGACTGTGATGGGAATAGTGAGGGATTTTGGACTTTGAAGGTAGTAGTGAGGGACTGGGTCTGTGATGGTAGCAGTAAGGGACTGGGTCTGTGATGGTAGTAGTGATGGACTGGGACTGTGATGGGGTAGTGAAGGCATGGTACTGTGATGGGAAGTAGTGAGGACTGCGGCTGTGATGGTAGTAGTGAGGGACTCTGACTGTGATTGTAGTAGTGAGGGACAGGGACTGTGATGGTAGTAGTGGGGGACTTTGACTGTTATGGTAGTAGTGAGGGACAAGGACTGTGAAGGTAGTAGTGAGGGACTGGGACTGTGATGGTAGTAGTGAGGGACTGGGACTGTGATGGTAGTAGTGAGGAACTTTGGCTATGCATGGAGGAGTGAGGGACTGGGGCTGTGCAGGAAGTAGTGATGGACAGGGACTTTGATTGTTGTAGTGAGGGACTGGGGCTAGGCAGGGAGGAGTGAGGGACTGGGGCTGTGATGGGCGTAGTGAGGGACTGGGGCTTTTCAGAGAGTAGTGAGGGACTGGGACTGTGATGGGAGTAGTGAGAGATTGGGGGGCTGTGATGGTAGTAGTGAGGGGACTTGGGCTATGCAGGGAGGAGTGAGGGACTGGGGCTGTGATGGGAGAAGTGAGGGGACTGGGGATGTGATGGTAGTAGTGAGGGACTGGGACTATGCAGGGAGTAGTGAGGGACAGGGATTGTGATGGTAGTATTGAGGGACTGGGACTGTGATGGTAGTAGTGAGGGACTGGGACTGTGATGGTAGTGAGGGACTAGGACTGTGATGGTAGTAGTGGAGGGACTGGGACTGGATGGGTGTAGTAAGGGATTGGGTCTGTGATGTTAGTAGTGAGGACAGGGTCTGTGATGGTAGTAGTGAGGGACTGGGGACTGTGCAGGGTTGCTTTCGTCTCATAAACTCAGTGACACCGTCGCTTCATCCCACCACTCTGGATGCAGGTCGTTCACTGCAGAGGAGCCACACACACACTGAAATACACAGAGACACAACAAACACACACAAACACATTCGTCCTCGATTGGTGCTTGCG
>NC_034188.2:86497578-86503497 GCF_002021735.2 Oncorhynchus kisutch | reverse complement strand
TCCTCTCCTTCACCTTCTCTCCCTCTCTCCTCGCCTTCACTCTCACTCCGTCTCTCCTCTCCTTCACTCTCCCTCTCTCCCCCTCCTTCACCCTCTCTCCCTCTCGCCTCTCCTTCACACTCTCTCGCTCTCTCCTCTCCTTCACTCTCCCTCTCTCCTCTCCTTCACACTCTCTCCCTCGCTCCTCTTCTTCATACTCTCTCCCTCGCCACCTTTCCTTCACACTCTCCCTCTCTCCTCTCCTTCACCCTCTCTCCCTCTCTCCTCTTCATCACCCTCTCTCCCTCCTCCTCTTCTTCATACTCTCTCCCTCTCTCCTCACTTTCACACTCTCTCCCTCCGCCACCTCTTCTTCACACTCTCCCTCTCTCCTCTCCTTCACCCTCTCTCCTCTTCATCACACTCTCTCCCTCTCTCTTCTCCTTCACACTCTCCCTCTCCTCCGCTCCTTCACACTCTCTCCATCTCTCTTCTTCTTCACAGTCTCTCCCTCTCTCCTCTCCTTCACCCTCTCTCCCTCTCTCCCCTCCTTCACCCTCTCTCCCTCTCTCCTCTCCTTCACACTCTCTCGCTCTCTCCTCTCCTTCACTCTCCCTCTCCCCTCTCCTTCACACTCTCTCCCTCTCTCCTCTCCTTCACACTCTCTCCCTCGCTCCTCTTCTTCATACTCTCTCCCGCGCCACCTCTCCTTCACACTCTCCCTCTCTCCTCTCCTTCACCCTCTCTCCCTCTCTCCTCTTCATAACCCTCTCTCCCTCTCTCCTCTTCATCACCCTCTCTCCCTCTCTCCTCTTCATCACCCTCTCTCCCTCTCTCCTCTTCTTCATACTCTCTCCCTCTCTCCTCTCCTTCACACTCTCTCCTCTTCATCACACTCTCTCCCTCTCTCTTCTCCTTTCACAGTTTCTCCCTCTCTCCGCTCCTTCACACTCTCTCCATCTCTCTTCTTCTTCACAGTCTCTCCCTCTCTCCTCTCCTTCACACTCTCTCCATCTCTCTTCTTCTTCACAGTCTCTCCCTCTCTCCTCTCCTTCACACTCTCTCCCACTCCTCTCTCTTTCTCTGTTCCAATCATTTTCTGTTCTGCCTCTTCCTCTCTCCCTGTCATTTCACCCCCTTGACCTCTCTTTCTGTCCTCTTACATCGTTACTATACCTTCCCTCTCTGTTATTTTCTTCTCGTATCCTTCTGATGTTATATATTGATCATAACAAATTTTCTCCTTTCCACACATTTCTGTTTGTCATTCATCCTGTCCTCTCCCCTCCCCTCTCCATCCTGTCCTCTCCCCTCTCCATCCTGGCCTCTTTCCATCCTGTCCTCTCCCCTCTCCATACTGTCCTCTCCCAACTCCATCCTGTCCTCTCACCTCTCCATCCTGTCCTCTCCCCTCTCCACACTGTCCTCTCCCCTCTCCATCCTGTCCTCCCCTCTCCATCCCCCTCTCCATAGTGTCACCACCTCTCCTTGCCTCTCAACCCCCCCCCCCACCCCCCCGCCTCCCGCCTCCTTCCTCTCATCCCCTGATCCAGTAAAGGTTGGCCCAGGTTGTATATCTGATATCCTGGCCAGCCGGTGGTGAAATATGACTCCCCCAGCATCTGTTCTCTAGCGCTTTGCTGCTGCAGCCACAGTCAGTGCCCTTTAACCTCTTGCATTACTGTCTCTCACTCTCTCTGTTTGTCTCTCACTCTCTCTGTCTGTCTGTCTGTCTGTCTCTCACTCTCTCTGTCACTCTCTGTCACTCTCTCTGACTGTCTCTCACTCTCTCTGTCACTCTCTCTGTCACTCTCTCTGTCTGTCTCTCACTCTCTCTGTCAGTCTGTCTGTCCTCTGTCTGTCTCTCACTCTCTCTGTCAGTCTGTCTGTCTGTCTCTCACTCTCTCTGTCAGTCTGTGTGTCTGTCCTCTGTCTGTCTCTCACTCTCTCTGTCAGTCTGTCTGTCCTCTGTCTGTCTCTCACTTTTCTGTCTGTCTGTCTGTCTGTCTGTCTGTCTCTCACTCTCTCTGTCAGTCTGTCTGTCCTCTGTCTGTCTCTCACTTTTCTGTCTGTCTGTCTGTCTGTCTGTCTGTCTGTCTGTCTGTCTGTCTGTCTGTCTGTCTGTCTGTCTGTCTGTCTGTCTGTCTGTCTGTCTGTCTGTCTGTCTCTCACTCTCTCTGTCAGTCAGTCAGTCTGTCTGTCTGTCTGTCTGTCTGTCTCTCACTCTCTCTGTCAGTCTGTCTGTCCTCTGTCTGTCTCTCACTTTTCTGTCTGTCTGTCTGTCTGTCTGTCTGTCTGTCTCTCACTCTTTCTGTCAGTCTGTCTGTCCTCTGGTATTACCTCTCCACAGCAATGACCTTCTCAGTCCTATAAGTGGGCATTTAGGAAAGCAGAGAGGACTACATTACCCAGCGAGTGATTGCAGTGTTTCAGAGTACTCCCAGTAGAGTACCCTTTCTGTTTGCAGTTTGAATAGTTCTGGTATATCTCCAATGTGAAATCCAACACATAAAAAATGGTTGCCCATGCAGTAAACATGAGGCTATGATTAATGGAAGTTAAGTTAAAATGCTAGTGGCAAATTTTCAATATGTGGAACTCAAGAGTTTACACTTTCTGAAGCTTATATTCCCCTCTCTCTCTTCCTTCCTTCCTTCCTTCCTTCCTTCCTTCCTTCCTTCCTTCCTTCCTTCCTTCCTTCCTTCCTTCCTTCCTTCCTTCCTTCCTTCCTTCCTTCCTTCCTTCCTTCCTTCCTTCCTTCCTTCCTTCCTTCCTTCCTTCTTAGAAATGAACATTGAGAAAGAAAAGTTACTGTATCTTCTATGGCAAGTCATTTCCTCCAGTATTCATTGAATGGTTGAACATCATTTTCTCCCCTCTGTCGACGAAAACCTGACAAAAATAAGGCGTTTCTATGTCAAACAGTTGTGCTATATTTCAGTCTTCTGTGATGTAAATAATGTGCAATAATAAGAAACAAACTAAAATGTAATACATTTCAACTCTATATCTGACCTGGTAGGTGTCGTCTTTTCTTTAAGCCCAGAACCATGTGTGTGTGGTGTAGACTTTTGTTTTAAAGTGGATTTGTTTAAGACTACCAATAAACATCTGTGATTCGGCCCACTGCAGTAAATTCAGGTATCTTTCTCCCTCTCTCTTTTTCCCACATTCTCCCTCCCTCCCTCCCTCCCTCTCTCTCTCTCTCTCTCTCTCTCTCTCTCTCTCTCTCTCTCTCTCTCTCTCTCTCTCTCTCTCTCTCTCTCTCTCTCTCTCTCTCTCTCTCTCTCTCTCTCTCTCTCTCTCTCTCTCTCTCTCTCTCTCTCTCTCTCTCTCTCTCTCTCTCTCTCTCTCTCTCTCTCTCTCTCTCTCTCTCTCTCTCTCTCTCAATTAAATTAAATTCAAGGGCTTTATTGGCATGGGAAACGTGTTAACATTGCCAAAGCAAGTGAGGTAGACAACGTACAAAGTGAATATATAAAGTGAAAAACAACAAAAATTAACAGTAAACATTACACATACAGAAGTTTCAAAACAGTAAAGACATTACAAATGTCATATTATATATATATACAGTGTTCTAACAATGTACAAATGGCTAAAGGACACAAGATAAAATAAATAAGCATAAATATGGGTTGTATTTACAATGGTGTTTGTTCTTCACTGGTTGCCCTTTTCTCGTGGCAACAGGTCACAAATCTTGCTGCTGTGATGGCACACTGGAATTTCACCCAGTAGATATGGGAGTTTTTTCAAATTGGATTTGTTTTCGAATTCTTTGTGGATCTGTGTAATCTGAGGGAAATATGTCTCTCTAATATGGTCATACATTGGGCAGGAGGTTAGGAAGTGCAGCTCAGTTTCCACCTCATTTTGTGGGCAGTGAGCACATAGCATGTCTTCTATTGAGAGCCATGTCTACCTACGGCGGCCTTTCTCAATAGCAAGGCTATGCTCACTGAGTCTGTACATAGTCAAGGCTTTCCTTAATTTTGTGTCAGTCACAGTGGTCAGGTATTCTGCCGCTGTGTACTCTCTGTGTAGGGCCAAATAGCATTCTAGTTTGCTCTGTTTTTTTGTTAATTCTTTCCAATGTGTTAAGTAGTTATCTTTTTGTTTTCTCATGATTTGGTTGGGTCTAATTGTGCTGCTGTCCTGGGGCTCTGTAGTGTGTGTTTGTGTTTGTGAACAGAGCCCCAGGACCAGCTTGCTTAGGGGACTCTTCTCCAGGTTCATCTCTCTGTAGGTGATGGCTTTGTTATGGAAGGTTTGTGAATCGCTTCCTTTTAGGTGGTTGTAGAATTTAACAGCTCTTTTCTGGATTTTGATAATTAGTGGGTATCGGCCTAATTCTGCTCTGCATGCATTATTTGGTGTTCTACGTTGTACACGGAGGATATTTTTGCAGAATTCTGCGTGCAGAGTCTCAATTTGGTGTTTGTCCCATTTTGTGAAGTCTTGGTTGGTGAGCGGACCCCAGACCTCACAACCATAAAGGGCAATGGGCTCTATGACTGATTCAAGTATTTTTAGCCAAATCCTAATTGGTATGTTGAAATTTATGTTTCTTTTGATGGCATAGAATGCCCTTCTTGCCTTGTCTCTCAGATCGTTCACAGCTTTGTGGAAGTTACCTGTGGTGCTGATGTTTAGGCCAAGGTATGTATAGTTTTTTGTGTGCTCTAGGGCAACAGTGTCTAGATGGAATTTGTATTTGTGGTCCTGGTGACTGGACCTTTTTTGGAACACCATTATTTTGGTCTTACTGAGATTTACTGTCAGGGCCCAGGTCTGACAGAATCTGTGCATAAGATCTAGGTGCTGCTGTAGGCCCTCCTTGGTTGGTGACAGAAGCACCAGATCTCTGTCTCTCTCTCTCTCTCTCTCTCTCTCTCTCTCTCTCTCTCTCTCTCTCTCTCTCTCTCTCTCTCTCTCTCTCTCTCTCTCTCTCTCCCTCCCTCCCTCCCTCCCTCCCTCCCTCCCTCCCTCCCTCTCCTTCTCCCTTTCTCTCTCCCTCTCTCTCTCTCTCTCCCTTGCTCTCGCTCTGGAGTAATTTAAGGTGAAGAAATGACTTCCAACTAAGCATTTTCCTTCCCCCTATCCATTTCCCTTCTTGTTCACTGTTTCGCTTTCTTTCTTTCTTTCTTTCTCGATCTCTCTCTCACACAGAACACAGGAACAGAACATGCTATACACAGCCAGGTTACTCTGTTTTCAGATTGTTGCATTTGAAGGAGAGTTAGAATCTTTCGACTGTTTGGATGTAACCATGGTGATAGGTTCTATGGTGCTATATACAGCCAGTAACCGCGGTGATAGGTTCTATGGTGCTATACACAGCCAATAACCATGGTGATAGGTTCTATGGTGCTATACACAGCCAGTAACCATGGTGATAGGTTCTATGGTGCTATACACAGCCAGTAACCATGGTGATAGGTTCTATGGTGCTATACACTGCCAGTAACTGTGGTGATAGGTTCTATGGTGCTATACACTGCCAGTAACTGTGGTGATAGGTTCTATGGTGCTATACACTGCCAGTAACTGTGGTGATAGGTTCTATGGTGCTATACACAGCCAGGTCACCTGTAATTCAAGTCAGTATTTGACGTCCATCCATGTCTGAGGACGTTGGGAGATGAGGTGGAAACCGGCCACTAGGGGCAACAGTGAGCGCTGTTACCTTCAGGTAGATGTCAGTTGTGGACGGGGACGACCGATGGTTGTAAACATCTGCCACTGATTCCAAAGGGTGAAAGTTCAAATCCAGTTACAGAAAAGATTCATAGAGTTCATTTAGAGTTCATGCCTAAATCTTATGTCTAAAATTATTATGTTGTGACTGTAAGATCTGGTTGGCTGTACATACTCAGCTCTGAGACCCTACAGCTGAACATCAGCAGCTTGTGTTACCCAGGAGCCTGGCTCCTCCCC
>NC_034188.2:86392578-86495078 GCF_002021735.2 Oncorhynchus kisutch | reverse complement strand
GTGTGTTCTAAATAGCTGTGTGTTCTATAGAGCTGTGTGTGCCATAGCTGTGTGTTCTGTAGCTGTGTGTTCTATAGCTGTGTGTTCTACAGCTGTGTGTTCTATATAGCTGTGTGTTCTATAGAGCGGGTGTGTTCCATAGCTGTGTCTTCTATAGCTGTGTGTTCTATAGCTGTGTGTTCTATAGCTGTGTGTTCTATAGCTGTGTGTTCTGTAGCTGTGTGTTCTATATAGCTCTGTGTTCTATATAGCTGTGTGTTCTATAACTGTATGTTCTATATAGCTGTGTGTTCTATAGCTGTGTGTTCTATAGCTGTGTGTTCTATAGCTGTGTGTTCTATATAGCTCTGTGTTCTATATAGCTGTGTGTTCTATAGCTGTGTGTTCTATATAGCTGTGTGTTCTATATAGCTGTGTGTTCTATATAGCTGTGTGTTCTATATAGCTGTGTGTTCTATATAGCTGTGTGTTCTATAGAGCTGTGTGTGCTATAGCTGTGTGTTCTACAGCTGTGTGTTATATATAACTGTGTGTTCTATAGTGGTGTGTTCCATATAACTGTGTGTTCTATAGAGCTGTGTGTTCCATAGAGCTGTGTGTACCATAGCTGTGTGTTCTATAGCTGTGTGTTCTATAGCTGTGTGTTCTATATAGCTGTGTGTTCTATATAGCTGTGTGTTCTATATAGCTGTGTGTTCTATATAGCTGTGAGTTCTATATAACAGTGTGTTCTATATAGCTGTGTGTTCTATATAGCTGTGAGTTCTATATAGCTGTGTGTTCTATATAGCTGTGTATTCTATATAGCTGTGTGTTCTATAGAGCTGTGTGTTCTATATAGCTGTGTGTTCTATAGCTGTGTGATCTATTGCTGTGTGTTCTATATAGCTGTGTGTTCTATATAGCTGTGTGTTCTATAGAGCTGTGTGTGCCATAGCTGTGTGTTCTATAGCTGTGTGTTCTATATAGCTGTGTGTTCTATAGCTGTGTGTTCCATATAGCTGTGTGTTCTATATAGCGGTGTGTTCTATTTAGCTGTGTGTTCTATATAGCTGTGAGTTCTATATAACAGTGTGTTCTATATAGCTGTGTGTTCTATATAGCTGTGAGTTCTATATAGCTGTGTGTTCTCTATAGCTGTGTGTTCTATATAGCTGTGTATTCTATATAGCTTTGTGTTCTATAGAGCTGTGTGTTCTATATAGCTGTGTATTCTATGGAGCTGTGTGTTCTATAGCTGTGTGTTCTAAATAGCTGTGTGTTCTATAGAGCTGTGTGTTCTATGGAGCTGTGTGTTCTATAGCTGTGTGTTCTAAATAGTTGTGTGTTCTATAGAGCTGTGTGTTCTGTAGCTGTGTGTTCTATAGCTGTGTGTTCTACAGCTGTGTGTTCTATATAGCTGTGTGTTCTATAGCTGTGTGTTCTATATAGCTGTGTGTTCTATAGCTGTGTGTTCTATAGCTGTGTGTTCTATATAGCTCTGTGTTCTATATAGCTCTGTGTTCTATATAGCTGTGTGTTCTATATAGCTGTGTGTTCTATATAGCTGTGTGTTCTATATAGCTGTGCGTTCTATATAGCTGTGTGTTCTATAGAGCTGTGTGTTCTATATAGCTGTGTGTTCTATAGCTGTGTGTTCTATATAGCTGTGTGTTCTATATAGCTGTGTGTTCTATAGCTGTGTGTTCTATATAGCTGTGTGTTCTATATAGCTGTGTGTTCTATAGAGCTGTGTGTGCTATAGCTGTGCGTTCTACAGCTGTGTGTTATATATAACTGTGTGTTCTATAGCGGTGTGTTCCATATAACTGTGTGTTCTATAGAGCTGTGTGTTCCATAGAGCTGTGTGTACCATAGCTGTGTCTTCTATAGCTGTGTGTTCTATAGCTGTGTGTTCTATATAGCGGTATAGCTGTGTGTTCTATATAGCTGTGTGTTCTATGGAGCTGTGTGTTCTATAGCTGTGTGTTCTAAATAGCTGTGTGTTCTATAGAGCTGTGTGTTCTATAGCTGTGTGTCCTATAGCTGTGTGTTCTATAGCTGTGTATTCTATATAGCTTTGTGTTCTATAGAGCTGTGTGTACTATATAGCTGTGTGTTCTATGGAGCTGTGTGTTCTATAGCTGTGTGTTCTAAATAGCTGCGTGTTCTATAGAGCTGTGTGTTCTGTAGCTGTGTGTTCTATAGCTGTGTGTTCTATATAGCTCTGTGTTCTATATAGCTGTGTGTTCTATATAGCTGTGTGTTCTATATAGCTGTGTGTTCTATATAGCTGTGTGTTCTATAGAGCTGTGTGTTCTATAGCTGTGTGTTCTACAGCTGTGTGTTCTATATAGCTGTGTGTTCTATAGAGCGGTGTGTTCCATAGCTGTGTCTTCTATAGCTGTGTGTTCTATAGCTGTGTGTTCTATAGCTGTGTGTTCTATAGCTGTGTGTTCTGTAGCTGTGTGTTCTATATAGCTCTGTGTTCTATATAGCTGTGTGTTCTATAACTGTATGTTCTATATAGCTGTGTGTTCTATAGCTGTGTGTTCTATAGCTGTGTGTTCTATAGCTGTGTGTTCTATATAGCTCTGTGTTCTATATAGCTGTGTGTTCTATAGCTGTGTGTTCTATATAGCTGTGTGTTCTATATAGCTGTGTGTTCTATATAGCTGTGTGTGCTATAGCTGTGTGTTCTACAGCTGTGTGTTATATATAACTGTGTGTTCTATAGCGGTGTGTTCCATATAACTGTGTGTTCTATAGAGCTGTGTGTTCCATAGAGCTGTGTGTACCATAGCTGTGTGTTCTATAGCTGTGTGTTCTATAGCTGTGTGTTCTATATAGCTGTGTGTTCTATATAGCTGTGTGTTCTATATAGCTGTGAGTTCTATATAACAGTGTGTTCTATATAGCTGTGTGTTCTATATAGCTGTGAGTTCTATATAGCTGTGTGTTCTATATAGCTGTGTATTCTATATAGCTGTGTGTTCTATAGAGCTGTGTGTTCTATATAGCTGTGTGTTCTATAGCTGTGTGATCTATTGCTGTGTGTTCTATATAGCTGTGTGTTCTATATAGCTGTGTGTTCTATAGAGCTGTGTGTGCCATAGCTGTGTGTGCCATAGCTGTGTGTTCTATAGCTGTGTGTTCTATATAGCTGTGTGTTCTATAGCTGTGTGTTCCATATAGCTGTGTGTTCTATATAGCTGTGTGTTCTATTTAGCTGTGTGTTCTATATAGCTGTGAGTTCTATATAACAGTGTGTTCTATATAGCTGTGTGTTCTATATAGCTGTGAGTTCTATATAGCTGTGTGTTCTATATAGCTGTGTGTTCTATATAGCTGTGTATTCTATATAGCTTTGTGTTCTATAGAGCTGTGTGTTCTATATAGCTGTGTATTCTATGGAGCTGTGTGTTCTATAGCTGTGTGTTCTAAATAGCTGTATGTTCTATAGAGCTGTGTGTTCTATGGAGCTGTGTGTTCTATAGCTGTGTGTTCTAAATAGTTGTGTGTTCTATAGAGCTGTGTGTTCTGTAGCTGTGTGTTCTATAGCTGTGTGTTCTACAGCTGTGTGTTCTATATAGCTGTGTGTTCTATAGCTGTGTGTTCTATATAGCTGTGTGTTCTATAGCTGTGTGTTCTATAGCTGTGTGTTCTATATAGCTCTGTGTTCTATATAGCTCTGTGTTCTATATAGCTGTGTGTTCTATATAGCTGTGTGTTCTATATAGCTGTGTGTTCTATATAGCTGTGCGTTCTATATAGCTGTGTGTTCTATAGAGCTGTGTGTTCTATATAGCTGTGTGTTCTATAGCTGTGTGTTCTATATAGCTGTGTGTTCTATATAGCTGTGTGTTCTATAGCTGTGTGTTCTATATAGCTGTGTGTTCTATATAGCTGTGTGTTCTATAGAGCTGTGTGTGCTATAGCTGTGCGTTCTACAGCTGTGTGTTATATATAACTGTGTGTTCTATAGCGGTGTGTTCCATATAACTGTGTGTTCTATAGAGCTGTGTGTTCCATAGAGCTGTGTGTACCATAGCTGTGTGTTCTATAGCTGTGTGTTCTATAGCTGTGTTTTCTATATAGCGGTATAGCTGTGTGTTCTATATAGCTGTGTGTTCTATGGAGCTGTGTGTTCTATAGCTGTGTGTTCTAAATAGCTGTGTGTTCTATAGAGCTGTGTGTTCTATAGCTGTGTGTCCTATAGCTGTGTGTTCTATAGCTGTGTATTCTATATAGCTTTGTGTTCTATAGAGCTGTGTGTACTATATAGCTGTGTGTTCTATGGAGCTGTGTGTTCTATAGCTGTGTGTTCTAAATAGCTGTGTGTTCTATAGAGCTGTGTGTTCTGTAGCTGTGTGTTCTATAGCTGTGTGTTCTATATAGCTCTGTGTTCTATATAGCTGTGTGTTCTATATAGCTGTGTGTTCTATATAGCTGTGTGTTCTATATAGCTGTGTGTTCTATAGAGCTGTGTGTTCTATAGAGCTGTGTGTGCTATAGCTGTGTGTTCTACAGCTGTGTGTTATATATAACTGTGTGTTCTATAGCGGTGTGTTCCATATAACTGTGTGTTCTATAGAGCTGTGTGTTCCATAGAGCTGTGTGTACCATAGCTGTGTGTTCTATAGCTGTGTGTTCTATAGCTGTGTGTTCTATATAGCTGTGTGTTCTATATAGTTGTGTGTTCTATAGCTGTGTGATCTATTGCTGTGTGTTCTATATAGCTGTGTGTTCTATATAGCTGTGTGTTCTATAGAGCTGTGTGTGCCATAGCTGTGTGTTCTATAGCTGTGTGTTCTATATAGCTGTGTGTTCTATAGCTGTGTGTTCCATATAGCTGTGTGTTCTATATAGCTGTGTGTTCTATATAGCTGTGTGTTCTATATAGCTGTTAGTTCTATATAACAGTGTGTTCTATATAGCTGTGTGTTCTATATAGCTGTGAGTTCAATATAGCTGTGTGTTCTATATAGCTGTGTGTTCTATATAGCTGTGTATTCTATATAGCTTTGTGTTCTATAGAGCTGTGTGTTCTATATAGCTGTGTGTTCTATGGAGCTGTGTGTTCAATAGCTGTGTGTTCTAAATAGCTGTGTGTTCTATAGAGCTGTGTGTTCTATAGCTGTGTGTTCTATATAGCTCTGTGTTCTATAGCTGTGTATTCTATATAGCTTTGTGTTCTATAGAGCTGTGTGTACTATATAGCTGTGTGTTCTATGGAGCTGTGTGTTCTATAGCTGTGTGTTCTAAATAGCTGTGTGTTCTATAGAGCTGTGTGTTCTGTAGCTGTGTGTTCTATAGCTGTGTGTTCTATATAGCTCTGTGTTCTATATAGCTGTTTGTTCTATATAGCTGTGTGTTCTATATAGCTGTGTGTTCTATATAGCTGTGTGTTCTATATAGCTGTGTGTTCTATATAGCTGTGTGTTCTATAGAGCTGTGTGTGCTATAGCTGTGTGTTCTACAGCTGTGTGTTATATATAACTGTGTGTTCTATAGCGGTGTGTTCCATATAACTGTGTGTTCTATAGAGCTGTGTGTTCCATAGAGCTGTGTGTACCATAGCTGTGTGTTCTATAGCTGTGTGTTCTATAGCTGTGTGTTCTGTATAGCTGTGTGTTCTATATAGCTGTGTGTTCTATATAGCTGTGTGTTCTATATAGCTGTGAGTTCTATATAACAGTGTGTTCTATATAACTGTGTGTTCTATATAGCTGTGAGTTCTATATAGCTGTGTGTTCTATATAGCTGTGTATTCTATATAGCTGTGTGTTCTATAGAGCTGTGTGTTCTATATAGCTGTGTGTTCTATGGAGCTGTGTGTTCTATAGCTGTGTGATCTATTGCTGTGTGTTCTATATATCTGTGTGTTCTATATAGCTGTGTGTTCTATAGAGCTGTGTGTGCCATAGCTGTGTGTTCTATAGCTGTGTGTTCTATATAGCTGTGTGTTCTATAGCTGTGTGTTCCATATAGCTGTGTGTTCTATATAGCTGTGTGTTCTATTTAGCTGTGTGTTCTATATAGCTGTGAGTTCTATATAACAGTGTGTTCTATAAAGCTGTGTGTTCTATATAGCTGTGTGTTCTATAGAGCTGTGTGTGCTATAGCTGTGTGTTCTACAGCTGTGTGTTATATATAACTGTGTGTTCTATAGCGGTGTGTTCCATATAACTGTGTGTTCTATAGAGCTGTGTGTTCCATAGAGCTGTGTGTACCATAGCTGTGTGTTCTATAGCTGTGTGTTCTATAGCTGTGTGATCTATTGCTGTGTGTTCTATATAGCTGTGTGTTCTATATAGCTGTGTGTTCTATAGAGCTGTGTGTGCCATAGCTGTGTGTTCTATAGCTGTGTGTTCTATATAGCTGTGTGTTCTATAGCTGTGTGTTCCATATAGCTGTGTGTTCTATATAACTGTGTGTTCCATTTAGCTGTGTGTTCTATATAGCTGTGAGTTCTATATAACAGTGTGTTCTATATAGCTGTGTGTTCTATATAGCTGTGAGTTCTATATAGCTGTGTGTTCTATATAGCTGTGTATTCTATATAGCTGTGTGTTCTATAGAGCTGTGCGTTCTATATAGCTGTGTGTTCTATGGAGCTGTGTGTTCTATAGCTGTGTGATCTATTGCTGTGTGTTCTATATAGCTGTGTGTTCTATATAGCTGTGTGTTCTATAGAGCTGTGTGTGCCATAGCTGTGTGTTCTATAGCTGTGTGTTCTATATAGCTGTGTGTTCTATAGCTGTGTGTTCCATATAGCTGTGTGTTCTATATAGCTGTGTGTTCTATTTAGCTGTGTGTTCTATATAGCTGTGAGTTCTATATAACAGTGTGTTCTATATAGCTGTGTGTTCTATATAGCTGTGTGTTCTATAGCTGTGTGTTCTATATAGCTGTGTGTTCTATATAGCTGTGTGTTCTATATAGCTGTGTGTTCTATATAGCTGTGCGTTCTATATAGCTGTGTGTTCTATAGAGCTGTGTGTGCTATAGCTGTGTGTTCTATATAGCTGTGTGTTCTATATAGCTGTGTATTCTATATAGCTTTGTGTTCTATAGAGCTGTGTGTTCTATATAGCTGTGTATTCTATGGAGCTGTGTGTTCTATAGCTGTGTGTTCTAAATAGCTGTGTGTTCTATAGAGCTGTGTGTTCTATGGAGCTGTGTGTTCTATAGCTGTGTGTTCTAAATAGTTGTGTGTTCTATAGAGCTGTGTGTTCTGTAGCTGTGTGTTCTATAGCTGTGTGTTCTACAGCTGTGTGTTCTATATAGCTGTGTGTTCTATAGCTGTGTGTTCTATATAGCTGTGTGTTCTATATAGCTGTGTGTTCTATAAAGCTGTGTGTTCTATATAGCTGTGCGTTCTATATAGCTGTGTGTTCTATAGAGCTGTGTGTGCTATAGCTGTGTGTTCTACAGCTGTGTGTTATGTATAACTGCGTGTTCTATAGCGGTGTGTTCCATATAACTGTGTGTTCTATAGAGCTGTGTGTTCCATAGAGCTGTGTGTACCATAGCTGTGTGTTCTATAGCTGTGTGTTCTATATAGCTGTGTGTTCTATATAGCTGTGTGTTCTATAGCTGTGTGATCTATTGCTGTGTGTTCTATATAGCTGTGTGTTCTATATAGCTGTGTGTTTTATAGAGCTGTGTGTGCCATAGCTGTGTGTTCTATAGCTGTGTGTTCTATATAGCTGTGTGTTCTATAGCTGTGTGTTCCATATAGCTGTGTGTTCTATATAGCTGTGTGTTCTATATAGCTGTGTGTTCTATATAGCTGTGAGTTCTATATAACAGTGTGTTCTATATAGCTGTGTGTTCTATATAGCTGTGAGTTCTATATAGCTGTGTGTTCTATATAGCTGTGTGTTCTATGTAGCTGTGTATTCTATATAGCTTTGTGTTCTATAGAGCTGTGTGTTCTATATAGCTGTGTGTTCTATGGAGCTGTGTGTTCTATAGCTGTGTGTTCTAAATAGCTGTGTGTTCTATATAGCTGTGTGTTCTATATACTATATAGCTGTGTGTTCTATATAGCTGTGTGTTCTATATAGCTGTGTGTTCTATATAGCTGTGTGTTCTATATAGCTGTGTGTTCTATATAGCTGTGTGTTATATATAGCTGTGTGTTCTATATAGCTGTGTGTTCTATTTAGCTGTGTATTATATATAGCTGTGTGTTCTATATAGCTGTGTGTTCTATATAGCTGTTCCTTCTCCCTCTCCCTAGAGTTGTATCCAGCTACTATAAGTGCTCCTGGTTCCCACACGTTTATTGGCATTTCTTAGCTCTGTGTGTGTGTGTGTGTGTGTGTGTGTGTGTGTGTGTGTGTGTGTGTGTGTGTGTGTGTGTGGGTGTTCATGACTGAATCACCACCGGGAACACACAGGCCTGGACGTAAGGAAGGAGGGAGCTAGGCAGAGATGGAGTGGGTTGTCTCTCACCCCTCCTTGGTGTGATAGGGGGGAGGGAGGATGATATAGTGATAGTTCATTGGGTCTTCACAGAGATCTCCTGCCAACTTTCCAATTGGTCTCAAGGCGTTCGCATGCTTCCCAGCCGAAACAGTTGGTACATATTATTATGAGGACATTTTGTGACGTTTTTGTTCATTTTGGGCTAGGTTTTCTCTGCTGTTCAGGCACACAACATTTTTCCTAGAGGCCGAAGCACCCCTTTGTCAGTGATTGGTCAACAGTAGGGATTCTTTAATAAAGTCTATGTAGTCATTCAACTGGAGACGATTCATTTTCATTCACATTTTTCAACTTGAGAAATACTACCCCAAACATCTTAGTTAGATGTAAAATTGCTTGACTGAGATCTCTGCAAAACGTCAAAATGAACGACAGATTGTCGAACAGGGAGTGGCCAACGGAATAGGGAGGGTCCAACTGAACCGGGAGGGGCCAACTGAACTGGCAGGGGCCAATTGAACTGGGAGGGGCCAGCTGAACTGGGAGGGGCCAGCTGAACTGGGAGGGGTCAGCTGAACTGGGAGTGGCCAACTGAACTGGGATGGGCCAGCTGAACTGGGAGGGGCCAACTGAACTGGGAGGGGCCAGCTGAACTGGGAGGGGCCAACTTAACTGGGAGGGGCCAACTGAACTGGGAGGGGCCAGCTGAACTGGGAGGGGTAAGCATGCTGATGCCTTTCATGTTTTACTATTTTCTTGGCCATTTGAGTCAGGTCAGGACTAGGCCTCTCAGTACTGTAGAAGAGGAAGAGGGTAAAGAGATGGAAGCAAATTATGCTTGAATTCAGCAGTGTAGAGGAGAGAGTGCCAATCTGACTGTTCCTTATTTAATGGAGTTGTCTTTATCCTCTTTAAATATTTATCCTCTATGCCTTTACCTCTATTGTTCTTTACATCTGTCGTGTCTTTGGCGTCATTAAAGTGAAGACTGTTATTTTATCAAATCAATTCTCTGTTCTCGGTTCTGGAGGTGCGCTTGGTCTCTATTCAAACCTTAGCCTTCTCGGTTCTGGAGGTGCCCTTGGTCTCTATTTAAACCTTAGCCCTCTCGGTTCTGGAGGTGCCCTTGGTCTCTATTTAAACCTTAGCCCTCTCGGTTCTCGAGGTGCGCTTGGTCTCTTTTCAAACCTTAGCCCTCTCGGTTATTGAGGTGCGCTTGGTCTCTATTCAAACCTTAGCCCTCTCGGTTCTGGAGGTGCCCTTGGTCTCTATTTAAACCTTAGCCCTCTCGGTTCTCGAGGTGCGCTTGGTCTCTTTTCAAACCTTAGCCCTCTCGGTTATTGAGGTGCGCTTGGTCTCTATTCAAACCTTAGCCCTCTCGGTTCTGGAGGTGCCCTTGGTCTCTATTTAAACCTTAGCCCTCTCGGTTCTGGAGGTGCCCTTGGTCTCTATTTAAACCTTAGCCCTCTCGGTTCTGGAGGTGCCCTTGGTCTCTGTTCAACCTTAGCCCTCTCGGTTCTCGAGGTGCCATTGGTCTCTATTCAAACCTTAGCCCTCTCGGTTATCGAGGTGCGCTGGTCTGAAGGGAATTCCTACAGGTGGAGGTTATATTCGTAACAGTAGAAAGGCTGTCCCATGATGCCAGATCAATGTCTGTGCTCATGGGGCGGGCCAATGACTAAGTTGAACTTTAAAGGGAATTGGATTCTCTTTCATTAAACAGTTTAAAATCACATTACAAAAATAATAATAAATAATAAAATAATTAGATGCAAATCTCATAACGGAGACTCTAGTATAAACAGAGCTATGGTAATGTGGCTGTATTGTCTCTCAATGAGGTCACAAACGTTAAACAAAATGGACCGGTCGTAACTGGATTCTCCACCGACCGGTTACACATTCTCCAAAACATGGATATTGTTCAGTTCTCAAGTTCTGTGAGGTAGAAGAAGTTCCTTTGTTCTACTGTGAACTTTTCTCTCTCTATACTGCTTGAGGGAGAGAGTCTCCTCCAGGAATTAACAACCTGAGATAACAGAGCCTGGGTGTAGGGGTAAGAGAGAGAGAGAGAGAGAGAGAGAGAGAGAGAGAGAGAGAGAGAGAGAGAGTGAAAGAGAGAGAGTTGGTGCTTCCTATATCCAGAGTGCCATGTCATGACACCTCTTTACTCTCTGTATTTACCTCTTTACCTCTTCATCCTCTTTCTCTTTACTTCTTTATCTATTTACCCCTTTATCTCGGTATCTCTTTATCTTCTTTACCTATTCATCCTCTTTCCCTCTTTTCCCTATATCTCTTTATCCTCTTCATTCTTCATATCTCTTTCCAACTGTATCATCTTTCTGTCTTTACCTCTATCTCCTTTATCCCATCCTCTTTCCCTCTTTATCCACTAGGCTACATGAGGCGGCAGGAAGCCTAGTGGTTAGAGTGTTGGTTGTTACGCTCGTCGTTGGATGATAAATGATCTGACCAAGATGGAGCGTGGTAGGCGTACATTCTCTCTTTATTTGAAAATGTAACACCGGGAAAAAAACAATGAATTCCACCCTCTGAAACACACCAACATAGAAACAGGAAACAGAAAACCCACCCTAATCACACCCTGACCAAACCAAAGAGAGAAATAAAAAAGCTCTCTATGTTCAGGGCGTGACAGTACCCCCCCCAAAGGTGCGGACTCCGGACGCAAAACCTGACTCTATAGGGGAGGGTCCGGGTGGGCATCTATCCTCGGTGGCGGCTCCGGTTCGGGATGTAGCCCCCACTCCACACGCCGTGGAACCGGACCGTGGATCGTCGCCGGAGACTCCGGACTGCCGACTGGTTCATCACTACAGGCTCCGGGACATGGATCATCACTACAGGCTCCGGGACATGGATATCACTGGAGGCTCCGGGACATGGATCATCACTACAGGCTCCGGGACATGGATCATCACTACAGGCTCCGGGACATGGATCATCCCTACAGGCTCCGGGACATGGATCATCACTACAGGCTCCGGGACATGGATCATCACTACAGGCTCCGGGACATGGATCCTCACTACAGGCTCCGGGACATGGATCATCCCTACAGGCTCTGGGACATGGATCATCACTACAGGCTCCGGGACATGGATCCTCACAACAGGCTCCGGGACATGGATCATCACAACAGGCTCCAGGACATGGATTATCACTGGAGACTCCCGGCCATGGATTATCACTGGAGGCTCTGGGCCATGGATTACAACTGGAGGCTCTGGGCCAAGGATTATCACTAGAGGCTTCGTACGTGGAGCCGGAACAGGTCTCACAGGACTGAGGAGACGTACTGGAAGCCTGGTGTGTGGAGCTGCCACAGGGCTTACCAGGCTGGGGAGACACACTGGAGGCCTGGTACGTGGAACCGGAACAGGTCTCACCGGACTGATTCCTGAGAGATGCACTGGAAGCCTGGTGTGTGGAGCAGGCTTCCATCGTTGCCGTGACTCCTGGTCTCGTCGCCGTTCCTCCCTCGCTGCTTCTGCCTGTTTCCACGGCTCTCATCTCTCATGCCCTGCCATTACCTTCTCCCATGTCCATGATGTCTTCCACTCCGGGGCACGCTGCTTGGTTCCGTTGGTGGTGGGATCATCTGTTACGCTCGTCGTCGGATGATAAGTGACTGTACCAAGGTGCAGCGTCGTAGGCGTACATTCTCTCTTTATTTGAAAACATAACACTGGGAAAAAAACTATGAAACCAAACCGAACGTAAAGCTAGTCGTGCATAAAGCAACAAACAAAGACAAGATCCCACAAATCCAAAAAGGAAACTGACAACTTATATCTGATTCCCAATCAGAGACAACGATAGAAAGCTGCCTCCGATTGGGAATCAAACACACCAACATAGAAACAGAATACGTAGATTGCCCACGCAAATCACACGCTGATCTAACCAAATAGAGAAATTAAAAGGCTCTCTAAGGTCAGGGCGTGACAGTTGGACTAGTAACCGAAAGGTTGCAAGATCGAATCCCCGAGCTGACAAGGAGAAAATCTGTTGTTCTGCACCTGAACAAGGCAGTTAACCCACTGTTCCCCTGTAGGCCGTCATTGTAAACAAGAACTTGTTTTTAACTGACTTGACTAGTTATATAAAGGTAAAATAATTATCTTTATTTCATTTTCCTCTTTATCTTTTTACCCCCAAACACACACACACACCACACACACCACACACACACCACACACACACCACACACACACAGACACACACACACACACTCTTCCCTTCTCGCTCTCTCTCTCTCTCTCTCTCTCTCTCTGTGAACTGGTCTAGACCCTCCCTGTCTCATCCCTCTTGGCTCTCAGCCCAGAATGTTGCTGCAACAATCGCCCGGTCTGATTGGTTCTCACGCAGGTTAAAGTCTGTTTCAATGAGTGAGGGAGGGGGAGCATTTTGATTTTCACACAGACTCCATCTCTTCTCTCTCTTACCTCTCTGTCTATTTCTCTCTCTCCCTGTCTCTCCCACCCCACTTCTTAATTGAAAAACATTTGCTGCGTGGTGCTTCATTGTAAGCGATATGGTCTTATATTTGACTTTCCAGTCGAGAGACTGGCAGTTGGTGTTAGGGCCTCTGGTGAGTTAGTGTGTGTGTGTGTGTGTGTGTGTGCATTAATATGTATCAGTATGTATTAGTGTGTTTGTTTCCATTTGTCTCTGTTAAATGCTGACTGCCTCTCCTCTCCTCTCCTCTCCTCTCCTCTCCTCTCCTCTCCTCTCCTCTCCTCTCCTCTCCTCCTCTCCTCTCCTCTCCTCTCCTCTCCTCTCCTCTCCTCTCCTCTCCTCTCCTCTCCTCTCCTCTCCATAGACAGAAGTGCCTTGCCTGAAGCCTGTAGCTGTGTGGACCTTCTAGACCACACCAGGAGCCCAAGGACTGCCATCCCTGCCAGCTGAACCTTCTGATCCCTGGTCCCTGGTGGTGCCCCCATCCTACCCATAATCCTTCCCTGCCAGCAGAACCTTCTGATCCCTGGTCCCTGGTGGTGCCCCAATCCTACCCATAATCCTTCCCTGCCAGCTGAACCTTCTGATCCCTGGTCCCTGGTGGTGCCCCCATCCTACCCATATTCCCTGCCAGCTGAACCTTCTGATCCCTGGTCCCTGGTGGTGCCCCTATCCTACCCATAATCCTGTCCTGCCACGTCTACCACCTCTCTGGAACTGTCTCGGCTCCCTTGTAGCCTGACTGTGACAACACATAGGATTTTCTTCCTTCTGTGTGGGTGAGAGGGGACTGTCCTCCCGCTGTCCCTCCCTCCACTCCGCCCCCTGCTACCTGCTCCCTCGGCACAACATGGGCCAACCCGATCAATAATGTGTTTCGCCATCCATCTCGCCTGACAGTTCAGCTGAGGAAAGTGAGAGAGAGAGAGGAGTACAGAAGTTGGAACCGCCTGTACAAAGCAAGCTTTCGTCAGTGCCACCAGCCCAGTGTCAACCCCAGTAACAGGTTCTTAGGATGGGCAATAGATCCTAGCAGAGGCCCTGGCTCACATCTAAAAACAGGCCTCGGATAGAAAACACCTTCTGTTTGGCTTGTTTCATTTTGATTTCTCTCAGTGACATTAGAAACAAACTTTCATCACACATTCTGAGACATCACATTCTGCCTGGATATCCGTTGCTCTTAATCGGCTACTTCTGCCTGGATATCCGTTGCTCTAAATCGGCTACTTCTGCCTGGATATCCGTTGCTCTAAATCGGCTACTTCTGCCTGGTTCAAAATGGCGGTAAACCTGACACCTATTCGGGACACAAAATGGCTGACTCTGGAGGTGTGTCGTGAGTTCCAAAGAGGGACGTGCTCGCGACCGGACAGCGAGTGTAAGTTTGCCCACCCTGCCAAGAGCTGTCAGGTGGAGAATGGACGAGTCATCGCCTGCTTTGACTCCCTCAAGGTGAGTCCTCACCTGATTATGGATCTCTGAAGGTCCCACTCTGGCTTTAGGGTGAATTGTCTTTGGAGTCCACACTCTCTCTGGTGGTTGAACATACCTATCATGCAACGTATTACCTGAATGTTTATCACTGTCAGCTTGTTCTTGAGGCAGGACACAAATGAAGAGGAAGGTGCATGTGATGTGGATAGAGAGATCAGGATGAAGGAAAAGCAATACGTGTCAGGAGGTTTGGAGCTTCTGCAAGAGGAAGCTGTCTGTAAGGAGAGATATCACTATAGAGGTTCATATAGACTTGGCTGGTCTGTAAGGAGAGATATCACTATAGAGGTTCATATAGACTTGGCTGGTCTGTAAGGAGAGATATCACTTTAGAGGTTCATATAGACTTGGCTGGTCTGTAAGGAGTGATATCACTTTAGAGGTTAATATAGACTTGGCTGGTCTACATAATATGTGTGTGTGTGTGTGTGTGTGCAGTGGTAATGTGTTATTTTGGGGTCGCACACTCATAGTGGGGTCTCATTCAGCCCACAGGGCTCTCTGTAATTCACTGTCTATTTCTGATCTGGCACAGACACACACTCCCACTAAATTGAGAGAAATAGAGAGAGTAAGAGAGAGTAAGAGAAAGTCAAAGAGAGACAGAGACAGAGACAGACAGACAGACAGACAGACAGACAGACAGACAGACAGACAGACAGACAGACAGACAGACGGTAAAGGTGGCTACAGCCTTCACTTGACCTGCATGCATGTGGAAGGGCAGAGTCAGGTATCTTGGGGCAGCGCGCAATTTTGTCCACATCGTCGTTGCGTTCCACCCAGAGAGGAAGTATGCCGTGTGTAGTGTATATCCACTAGGGGGCGCACGAGTAGCTTACCAAGCAAGAGGGGCCGAGGCACTCATTTTGGCTCTTAGCTAGCGACGACATTTCCACATCCGGATACGGTGTCGTATATCTTTTTTGTTTCCAAATTCTAGCTAAAAATGTCTGGCTCTTCTGCTGTTCTATGCATTATGGCTCTACTTTTAACCACAGAAGAAGAAGCAAACATGTCTCTATAAACTACGATTGTTGTAGAGTTTTACTTAGAAAATGGTGAGTTCGTCCCGGCTGAACACTACAAGAGGCTACAAAGGAGAAAACACGTCTGTTGTCCAACCTGTGTGAAGTATTTTCCAGGAAATAAATGTTCAATCCTTTCAGATATTGGTTGCTAGGTTTCACGACTTGCATTCCAGCTGCTTTGTAATCAGAATAATTAGAATTTATCTGCAGGAACTGTCGACAGAAAGCATATTAAAATCTGAGCTTCGGCAAACTCGGACAGCGATTACTACAACTGCAAGGGATTTTTCTCAATGGTCCTGATGACAGTCTGAGATGTGAGGTATCATTTTACCATGATCGACATGGACCCATATTGTCCTGATGACAGTCCTGATGACAGTCTGAGGTGTGAGGTATCATTTCACCATGATCAACATGGACCCATATTGTCCTGATGACAGTCTGAGATGTGAGGTATCATTTTACCATGATCGACATGGACCCATGTTGTCCTGATGACAGTCTGATGACAGTCCTGATGACAGTCTGATGACAGTCCTGATGACAGTCTGATGACAGTCCTGATGACAGTCCTGATGACAGTCTGAGGTGTGAGGTATCATTTCACCATGATCAACATGGACCCATATTGTCCTGATGACAGTCTGAGATGTGAAGTATCATTTCAATATGATCGCTCATATGGTCGGAGGGAGATGTGAGAAAGAGCCGGTCTTCTAAATATAAAACCACACACACTTTACAAAAGGACTTGGCGGCATGACAAGAGTACATAGCCTATCTTGCGCTTTGGTGTCTGTTTGACGATGTTTCACCTAAACACGAAACCAATCCGGTTGTCGGACAATTGGCGGGACACACACCAGCAGCAGGGTTGTAACTAGTTACCACAGCCACAAAGTCTAAAACCTATTTCGACAATTATTTTCTTAAAATCTAGTTTTAAACCTAATCCTACCCTTAAACCAAACCTTAAACACACTGATAACCTCATGCCTAACCTGAACTTTAAATTATATTTTATGTTTTCATACATTTTTACTATAAAGCCCATTTAGACTTTGTGGCTGTGGTAAGTAGAGGAATCCCAGCAGCAGGGTTGTAACTAGTTACCACAGCCACAAAGTCTAAAACCTATTTCGACAATTATTTTCTTAAAATCTAGTTTTAAACCTAATCCTACCCTTAAACCAAACCTTAAACACACTGATAACCTCATGCCTAACCTGAACTTTAAATTATATTTTATGTTTTCATACATTTTTACTATAAAGCCAATTTAGACTTTGTGGCTGTGGTAAGTAGAGGAATCCCAGCAGCCATAATCCCCGACTCCTTCACCGGTCCTGAATCTTTCTCCATGTTTGTTTGATATCAACATTGGTGTTCAAATTTCCTGATATCTCCCTCCAGCTGTCTTTTGCGAATACAACCGAAGGGCTGTAGAGGTCTCTCCAGTTCAACCAGACGCTCCTCAAAACTGGACAAAGACATAAATATAATTGCGAAACTAAAAAAAACAAAAACAAAAAAGGAAGCTTGCAGGTGGAACAGCAACATCATGTCCATCTCTTGTTTATACCTGAAGGGGTGTGGTGTAGACACAGGGGCGGGACCTGAAGGGGTGTGGTGTAGACACAGGGTTGGGACCTGAAGGGGTGTGGTTTAGACACAGGGGTGGGACCTGAAGGGGTGTGGTTTAGAGACAGGGGTGGGACCTGAAGGGTTGTGGTTTAGACACAGGGGTGGGACCTGAAGGGGTGTGCTGTAGACACAGGGCGGGACCTGACGGGGTGTGGTTTAGACACAGGGGTGTGGTGTAGACACAGGGACGGGACCTGAAGGGGTGTGGTTTAGACACAGGGTCGGGACCTGAAGGGGTGTGGTGTAGACACAGGGGCGGGACCTGAAGAGGTGTGGTTTAGACACAGGGGCGGGACCTGAAGGGGTGTGGTTTAGACACAGGGGTGGGACCTGAATGGGTGTGGTTTAGAGACAGGGGTGGGACCTGAAGGGGTGTGGTTTAGAGACAGGGGTGGGACTTGAAGGGGTGTGGTTTAGACACAGGGGTGGGACCTGAAGGGGTGTGGTTTAGACACAGCGTTGGGACCTGAAGGGGTGTGGTTTAGACACAGGGGTGGGACCTGAAGGGGTGTGGTTTAGACACAGGGGTGGGACCTGAAGGGGTGTGGTTTAGAGACAGGGGTGGGACCTGAAGGGGTGTGGTTTAGACACAGGGGTGGGACCTGAAGGGGTGTGGTTTAGACACAGGGGTGGGACCTGAAGGGGTGTGGTTTAGACATCTCTAGCTGTAGCTGACGGTTTTTGATGGGGATGGTTTTATTATGTTTCTTCGATTGACACACCTTTGAGTCAATAGACGTTTTATGTAGGACAGTGGGAGAGAGAGGGATATTCAGAGACACAACAATACTGTAAAGGTATACAGACACTCAAACCATACTGTGAATACTAGTGATGTACAGTGCCTTGCGAAAGTGTTCGGCCCCCTTGAACTTTGCGACCTTTTGCCACATTTCAGGATTCAAACATAAATATATAAAACTGTTTTTTTTTGTGAAGAATCAACAACAAGTGGGACACAATCATGAAGTGGAACGACATTTATTGGATACTTCAAACTTTTTTAACAAATCAAAAACTGAAAAATTGGGCGTGCAAAATTATTCAGCCCCTTTACTTTCAGTGCAGCAAACTCTCTCCAGAAGTTCAGTGAGGATCTCTGAATGATCCAATGTTGACCTAAATGACTAATGATGATAAATACAATCCACCTGTGTGTAATCAAGTCTCCGTAAAAATGCACCTGCACAGTGATAGTCTCAGAGGTCCGTTAAAAGCGCAGAGAGCATCATGAAGAACAAGGAACACACCAGGCAGGTCCGAGATACTGTTGTGAAGAAGTTTAAAGCCGGATTTGTACATACATACACATCCAGATCTATGACTGCTTCTCCCAAAGCCAAGTCTGTTGTATGCACCCGTCTCATGTCCTTTTGACACAATGATATATTTCCTTGGATGAATTCAGAAGTAAGAGGGACCGAGAGAGAGGGGGTGGAGTTACAATAGTGAAACATGTGTAGTAAGATCTATTTCATGTTTACACTATGCTGCTTCACTTAGCTTTGGATGCAAGGCTGAGGAGGGTACAGACGGGCTGAGAGAGATGAAAGCTGAGGAGGGTACAGACGGGGCTGAGAGAGATGAAGGCTGAGGTGGGTACAGACGGGCTGAGAGAGATGAAGGTTGAGGAGGGTACAGACGGGGCTGAGAGAGACGAAGGTTGAGGAGGGTACAGGTGGGGCTGAGAGAGAGGAAGGCTGAGGAGGGTACAGACGGGGCTGAGGGAGATGAAGCCTGAGGAGGGTACAGACGGGCTGAGAGAGATGAATGTTGAGGAGGGTACAGACGGGGCTGAGACAGATTAAGGTTGAGGAGGGTACAGATGGGGCTGAGAGAGAGGAAGGCTGAGGAGGGTACAGACGGGGCTGAGAGAGATGAAGGCTGAGGAGGGTACAGACGGGGCTGAGAGAGATGAAGGCTGAGGAGGGTACAGACGGGGCTGAGAGAGGTGAAGGCTGAGGAGGGTACAGACGGGCTGAGAGAGAGGAAGGCTGAGGAGGGTACAGACGGGCTGAGAGAGATGAAGGCTGAGGAGGGTACAGACGGGGCTGAGAGAGGTGAAGGCTGAGGAGGGTACAGACGGGGCTGAGAGAGATGAAGGCTGAGGAGGGTACAGACGGGGCTGAGAGAGGTGAAGGCTGAGGAGGGTACAGACGGGCTGAGAGAGATGAAGGCTGAGGAGGGTACAGACGGGGCTGAGAGAGAGGAAGGCTGAGGAGGATACAGACGGGGCTGGGAGAGGTGAAGGCTGAGGAGGGTACAGACGGGGCTGAGAGAGATGAAGACTGAGGAGCGTACAGACGGGGCTGAGAGAGATGAAGGCTGAGGAGGGTACAGACAGGGCTGAGAGAGATGAAGGCTGAGGAGGGAACAGACAGGGCTGAGAGAGATGAAGGCTGAGGAGGATACAGACGGGATGAGAGAGATGAAGGCTGAGGAGGGTACAGACAGGGCTGAGAGAGGTGAAGGCTGAGGAGGGTACAGATGGGGCTGAGAGAGATGAAGGGAGGGAAGTGGGTACAGACGGGCTGAGAGAGATGAAGGCTGAGGAGGGTACAGACAGGGCTGAGAGAGATGAAGGCTGAGGAGGGTACAGAAGGGGCTGAGAGAGATGAAGGGAGGGAAGTGGGTACAGAGGGCTGAGAGAGAATGGAAGTGGGACAGGTGGGCTGAGAGACATGAAGGGAGGGAAGTGGGTACAGAGGGCTGAGAGACATGAAGGGAGGGAAGTGGGTACAGATGGGGCTGAGAGAGAAGAAGGGAAGTGGGTACAGACGGGGCTGAGAGAGATGAAGGGAGGGAAGTGGGTACAGACGGGCTGAGAGAGATGAAGGCTGAGGAGGGTACAGACAGGGCTGAGAGAGATGAAGGCTGAGGAGGGTACAGAAGGGGCTGAGAGAGATGAAGGGAGGGAAGTGGGTACAGAGGGCTGAGAGAGAATGGAAGTGGGACAGGTGGGCTGAGAGACATGAAGGGAGGGAAGTGGGTACAGAGGGCTGAGAGACATGAAGGGAGGGAAGTGGGTACAGATGGGGCTGAGAGAGAAGAAGGGAAGTGGGTACAGACGGGCTGAGAGAGAACACACACACACACAAACGAACAAATGCACAAATACACCTCTACCCCTGTCTATCCATCTTTACCTGTGAATTTAAATTCTAAAGTGTGTGTATTTGTGCGTTTGTGTTTGCATGTTTCTGTGTGCGTGTGTTTTTTAGGTCGTGCTTGGTGTTGGCTCACACTCTAAGACTACCGCCTGCAGCTTGTTACCATTACAAGATGGAAATTGAAACTGGCTCTTATGAAGTAAATTAATGTATATCTGGTAGGATTCTGAAATACAGTTAACAATGTAACCTATTCAAATAATGTTGTAACCTATTCAATTAATATAGTAACCTATTCAATTAACATTGTAACCTATTCAATTAATATAGTAACCTATTCAATTAACATTGTAACATATTCAATTAATATAGTAACCTATTCAATTAACATTGTAACCTATTCAATTAATATAGTAACCTATTCAATTAACATTGTAACCTATTCAATTAATATAGTAACCTATTCAATTAACATTGTAACCTATTCAATTAATATAGTAACCTATTCAATTAATATAGTAACCTATTCAATTAACATTGTAACCTATTCAATTAATATAGTAACCTATTCAATTAACATTGTAACCTATTCAATTAATATAGTAACCTATTCAATTAACATTGTAACCTATTCAATTAACGTTGTAACCTATTCAATTAACATTGTAACCCATTCAATTAATATAGTAACCTATTCAATTAACATTGTAACCTATTCAATTAATATAGTAACCTATTCAATTAACATTGTAACCTATTCAATTAACGTTGTAACCTATTCAATTAATATAGTAACCTATTCAATTAATATAGTAACCTATTCAATTAATATAGTAACCTATTCAATTAACATTGTAACCTATTCAATTAACGTTGTAACCTATTCAATTAACATTGTAACCTATTCAATTAATATAGTAACCTATTCAATTAACATTGTAACCTATTCAATTAACATTGTAACCTATTCAATTAATGTTGTAACCTATTCAATTAACATTGTAACCTATTCAATTAACATTGTAACCTATTCAATTAACATTGTAACCTATTCAATTAACATTGTAACCTATTCAATTAACATTGTAACCTATTCAATTAACGCTGTAACCTATTCAATTAATATAGTAACCTATTCAAATAACATTGTAAGCTATTCAATTAACATTGTAACCTATTCAATTAATATAGTAACCTATACAATTAACATTGTAACCTATTCACCTACCCTTTTATGAGAAGCACATGTGTTTGATTCTACAGCTAGCTAGAGGCTTCTCCCACAAGAGCTAGAGGCTTCTCCCACAAGAGCTAGAGGCTTCTCCCACAAGAGCTAGAGGCTTCTCCCACCAGAGCTAGAGGCTTCTCCCACAAGAGCTAGAGGCTTCTCCCACAAGAGCTAGAGGCTTCTCCCAGAAGAGCTAGAGGTTACTGACCTAGAATAACACACCCTGTACTGACCTAGAATACACACCTTGTACTGACCTAGAATAACACACCCTGTACTGACCCAGAATAACACATGGTACTGACCCAGAATAGCACACACGGTACTGACCCAGAATAGCACACACGGTACTGACCCAGAATAACACACACGGTACTGACCCAGAATAACACACACGGTACTGACCCAGAATAACACACACGGTACTGACCCAGAATAGCACACACGGTACTGACCCAGAATAACACACACGGTACTGACCCAGAATAACACACACGGTACTGACCCAGAATAACACACACGGTACTGACCCAGAATAACACACGCGGTACTGACCCAGAATAACACACACGGTAACTCAGATGATCTATCGCTTAGTATTTTGGAGTCATTTAAACAAATACTAGGTTACTGTGTAAATATATGTAATGCTTGTCGTCTGGGGAAGAGGAGAGGAGGACCGAGGTGCAGCGTGGTAAGTGTCCATATTTTAAATATTTTAATGAAATGAAAACAATAAACAGTCAACGAACAGTCCTGTAAGGTCCAACACAACACTAAACAGAAAATAACCACCCACAAAACACAATGGAAAACAGGCTACCTAAATAGGGTTCTCAATCAGGGACACCGATTGACAGCTGCCTCTGATTGAGAACCATACCAGGCCAAACACAGAAATAGAAAATCATAGACAAACTAACATAGACAACCCACCCAACTCACGCCCTGACCATACTAAAACATAGACAACCCACCCAACTCACGCCCTGACCATACTAAAACATAGACAACCCACCCAACTCACGCCCTGACCAGACTAAAACATAGACAACCCACCCAACTCACGCCCTGACCATACTAAAACATAGACAACCCACCCAACTCACGCCCTGACCAGACTAAAACATAGACAACCCACCCAACTCACGCCCTGACCACACTAAAACAGACAACCCACCCAACTCACGCCCTGACCACACTAAAACAGACAACCCACCCAACTCACGCCCTGACCCTACTAAAACATAGACAACCCACCCAACTCACGCCCTGACCACACTAAAACATAGACAACCCACCCCAACTCACGCCCTGACCAGACTAAAACATAGACAACCCACCCCAACTCACGCCCTGACCATACTAAAACATAGACAACCCACCCAACTCACGCCCTGACCATACTAAAACAGACAACCCACCCAACTCACGCCCTGACCATACTAAAACATAGACAACCTACCCAACTCACGCCCTGACCATACTAAAACATAGACAACCCACCCAACTCACGCCCTGACCATACTAAAACAAACATAGACAACCCACCCCAACTCACGCCCTGACCAGACTAAAACATAGACAACCCACCCAACTCACGCCCTGACCACACTAAAACAGACAACCCACCCAACTCACGCCCTGACCACACTAAAACAGACAACCCACCCAACTCACGCCCTGACCATACTAAAACATAGACAACCCACCCAACTCACGCCCTGACCACACTAAAACATAGACAACCCACCCCAACTCACGCCCTGACCAGACTAAAACATAGACAACCCACCCAACTCACGCCCTGACCACACTAAAACATAGACAACCCACCCCAACTCACGCCCTGACCAGACTAAAACATAGACAACCCACCCCAACTCACGCCCTGACCAGACTAAAACATAGACAACCTACCCAACTCACGCCCTGACCATACTAAAACATAGACAACCCACCCAACTCACGCCCTGACCATACTAAAACAAACATAGACAACCCACCCAACTCACGCCCTGACCACACTAAAACAGACAACCCACCCAACTCACGCCCTGACCACACTAAAACAGACAACCCACCCAACTCACGCCCTGACCATACTAAAACATAGACAACCCACCCCAACTCACGCCCTGACCATACTAAAACATAGACAACCCACCCAACTCACGCCCTGACCATACTAAAACATAGACAACCCACCCAACTCACGCCCTGACCATACTAAAACATAGACAACCCACCCAACTCACGCCCTGACCATACTAACACATAGACAACCCACCCAACTCACGCCCTGACCATACTAAAACATAGACAACCCACCCAACTCACGCCCCTGACCATACTAAAACAAAGACAACCCACCCAACTCACACCCTGACCATACTAAAAACATAAACAACCCACCCCAACTCACGCCCCTGACCATACTAAAACAAAGACAACCCACCCAACTCACACCCTGACCATACTAAAAACATAGACAACCCACCCAACTCACGCCCCTGACCATACTAACACATAGACAACCCACCCAACTCACACCCTGACCATACTAAAAACATAGACAACCCACCCCAACTCACACCCTGACCATACTAAAAACATAGACAACCCACCCAACTCACGCCCTGACCACACTAAAAACATAGACAACCCACCCAACTCACGCCCTGACCATACTAAAACATAGACAAAACAAAGGAACTAAGGTCAGAACGTGACAGTATATCTTCATTGTCTCGGTTCTGCTAATCTAAAGTTATTGAATATTTACAAATGATGATGAATTAATATTTTATAGTCAATCTAACACGTATTAAATAAGTTAAATAAGTTAAATAAGTTATACTTGATTACAGAATGTTTCACGTCTTTACTTAAAAAAATTAAGTTGTAGTCAGACATTGATATTTGAGAAGAAAAAAACCACTTGATTTATCTGTGTTGTGCTGATATAGAATTGTCACATTGTAATAGTGACACGTGGCTCTAGTTTAAGAGGATTGTGGGTAATTAGACATGTTTTGACTGTGTAATGTAGTATTCTTGTTGGAATAAAATGTATTAAAATGAACAGATATCAAACCGTCCAACAAATGGACTGTCATTAATGAAACAAGCCATTCCCATGGTTACCTACTAAAGGGGGTTCAAATGACAAAACAATGTCAAACCATAAGGCAATGTCTAGGGCTGTTTACGGTGACCATATCACCGCCATTCCCATGGTTACCTACTAAAGGGGGTTCAAATGACAAAACAATGTCAAACCATAAGGCAATGTCTAGGGCTGTTTACGGTGACCATATCACCGCCATTCCCATGGTTACCTACTAAAGGGGGTTCAAATGACAAAACAATGTCAAACCATAAGGCAACGTCTAGGGCTGTTTATGGTGACCATATCACCGCCATTCCCATGGTTACCTACTAAAGGGGGTTCAAATGACCAAACAATAGCAAACCATAAGGCAATGTCTAGGGCTGTTTACGGTGACCATATCACCGCCATTCCCATGGTTACCTACTAAAGGGGGTTCAAATGACAAAACAATGTCAAACCATAAGGCAACGTCTAGGGCTGTTTATGGTGACCATATCACCGCCATTCCCATGGTTACCTACTAAAGGGGGTTCAAATGACCAAACAATAGCAAACCATAAGGCAATGTCTAGGGCTGTTTACGGTGACCATATCACCGCCATTCCCATGGTTACCTACTAAAGGGGGTTCAAATGACAAAACAATGTCAAACCATAAGGCAACGTCTAGGGCTGTTTACGGTGACCATATCACCGCCATTCCCATGGTTACCTACTAAAGGGGGTTCAAATGACAAAACAATGTCAAACCATAAGGCAACGTCTAGGGCTGTTTATGGTGACCATATCACCGCCATTCCCATGGTTACCTACTAAAGGGGGTTCAAATGACCAAACAATAGCAAACCATAAGGCAACGTCTAGGGCTGTTTATGGTGACCATATCACCGCCATTCCCATGGTTACCTACTAAAGGGGGTTCAAATGACAAAACAATGTCAAACCATAAGGCAACGTCTAGGGCTGTTTATGGTGACCATATCACCGCCATTCCCATGGTTACCTACTAAAGGGGGTTCAAATGACAAAACAATGTCAAACCATAAGGCAATGTCTAGGGCTGTTTATGGTGACCATATCACCGCCATTCCCATGGTTACCTACTAAAGGGGGTTCAAATGACAAAACAATGTCAAACCATAAGGCAACGTCTAGGGCTGTTTATGGTGACCATATCACCGCCATTCCCATGGTTACCTACTAAAGGGGGTTCAAATGACAAAACAATGTCAAACCATAAGGCAACGTCTAGGGCTGTTTACGGTGACCATATCACCGCCATTCCCATGGTTACCTACTAAAGGGGGTTCAAATGACAAAACAATGTCAAACCATAAGGCAATGTCTAGGGCTGTTTACGGTGACCATATCACCGCCATTCCCATGGTTACCTACTAAAGGGGGTTCAAATGACAAAACAATGTCAAACCATAAGGCAACGTCTAGGGCTGTTTATGGTGACCATATCACCGCCATTCCCATGGTTACCTACTAAAGGGGGTTCAAATGACAAAACAATAGCAAACCATAAGGCAACGTCTAGGGCTGTTTACGGTGACCATATCACCGCCATTCCCATGGTTACCTACTAAAGGGGGTTCAAATGACCAAACAATAGCAAACCATAAGGCAATGTCTAGGGCTGTTTACGGTGACCATATCACCGCCATTCCCATGGTTACCTACTAAAGGGGGTACAAATGACCAAACAATGTCAAACCATAAGGCAACGTCTAGGGCTGTTTACGGTGACCATATCACCGCCACAGTCTTGGCCACAACCACAAAAAAATGACTAATCACAACTGCTCACACTTCACAAACAAAGGTAGAAGGGACCCTACAGTTATTTAGGTTCATTATAGCACATGTTCATGTTTATGTCACTTCAATCGTTACAGTTCAGAATAATGAATTACAATTTAGTGTCAAAAAAGTTCATGAAACAGTTAATTATTTAGAAAGGGATTTAGAAACAGACCATATTTGTGCTGATGTCACTGTTTTACTTGACGTGTTGAACACTGATATACTGTGAGTTGGGTTTTACTCCATTGGTTCTTGTAACGGCGTTCTTCGTTTGTTGAAAGCGAGTCGGACCGAAATGCAGCGTGGTGGTTAATCATGATCTTTAATAAAGAAAACGGCGATACATGAAATAACTAAATAAATACGAAAACAACAAACGGAACGTGAAACCTAATACAGCCTATCTGGTGAACACTACACAGAGACAGGAACAATCACCCACGAAAGACAAAGCGAACTCAGGCTACCTAAATACGGTTCCCAATCAGAGGCAACTAGAAGCACCTGACTCTGATCAAGAACCGCCTCAGGCAGCCAAGCCTAACTAGACACACCCCTAAACCTAGCAATCCCAAATCCTATAAAACCCCAAAACGAAACACAACACGTAAACCCATGTCACACCCTGGCCTGACCAAAATATATAACGAAAACACAAAACACTAAGACCAAGGCGTGACAGAACCCCCCCCCCCCCCCCAAGGTGCGGACTCCCGGACGCACCTCAAAACCATAGGGAGGGTCCGGGTGGGCGTCTGTCATTGGTGGCGGCTCCGGCTCGGGACGTGGACCCCACTTCATTAATGTCCTAGTTCCTCCCCTTCACGTCCTGGGATAATCCACCCTCGCCGCCGACCATGGCCTAATAGTCCTCACCCAGAACCCCACAGAACTAAGGAGCAGCTCGTGACTGAGGGGCATCTCGGGACTGAGGGACAGCTCGGGACTGAGGGGCAGCTCGAGACTGAGGGGCAGCTCGGGACTGAGGGGCAGCTCGGGACTGAGGGGCAGCTCGGGACTGAGGGGCAGCCCGGAACTGAGGGGCAACCCGGAACTGAGGGGCAGCCCGGAACTGAGGGGCAGCCCGGAACTGAGGGGCAGCCCGGAACTGAGGGGAAGCCCAGTACTGAGAGGAAGCCCAGTACTGAGAGGAAGCCCAGTACTGAGATGAAGCTCAGGTAGGTAGTAGGCTCCGGTAGATCCTGGCTGGCTGGCGGATCTGGAAGATTCAGGTTGACTAGCAGATCTGGAAGATTCTGGTTGACTAGCAGATCTGGAAGATTCTGGTTGAGTGGCGGATCTAGCTGCTCTATGCAGACTGACAGCTCTGACTGCTCAATGCAGGCTGACAGCTCCTTGCAGACTGGCAGCTCCTTGCAGACTGGCAGCTCATTGCAGACTGGCAGCTCCTTGCAGACTGGCAGCTCCTTGCAGACTGACAGCTCTGGCTGCTCCTTGCAGACTGGCAGCTCCTTGCAGACTGACAGCTCCTTGCAGACTGACAGCTCCTTGCAGACTGACAGTTCCTTGCAGACTGGCAGCTCCTTGCAGACTGACATCTCTGGCTGCTTCATGCAGACTGACAGCTCTGACTTCTCCATGCAGACTGGCAGCTCCTTGCAGACTGACAGCTCCTTGCAGACTGGCGGCTCCTTGCAGACTGACAGCACCCTGCAGACTGACAGCTCCTTGCAGACTGACAGCTCCCTGCAGACTGGCAGCTCCTTGCAGACTGGCAGCTCCTTGCAGACTGACAGCTCTGGCTGCTTCATGCAGACTGACAGCTCTGACTGCTCCATGCAGACTGACAGCTCCTTGCAGACTGGCGGCTCCTTGCAGACTGACAGCTCCCTGCAGACTGGCAGCTCCTTGCAGACTGACAGCTCCTTGCAGACTGACAGCACCCTGCAGACTGGCAGCTCAGGCTGCTTCAAACAGGCAGGAGGCTCCGGCAGCGCAGGAGAGGAGGAAGGCTCTGGCTGCGCTAAACAGGCGGGAGACCCCGACAGCGCAGGAGGGAAGGAAGGCTCTGGCTGTGCTGAACAGGCGGGAGACTCCGACAGCGCAGGAGGGTAGGAAGGCTCTGGCTGTGCTGAACAGGCGGGAGACTCCGACAGAGCAGGAGAGGCGAGGCGCACTGTAGGCCTGATGCGTGGTGCGGGCACTGGTGATACTGGAGCGAGGACACGCACAGGAAGCCTGGTGCGGGGAGCTGCTACCGGAGGACTGGTGTGTGGAGGTGGCACAGGATGTGCAAGGCTAGGGATGTGCACAGGAGGCCTGGTGCGTGAGGCTGGCACCAACTTCACCAGCTGACTAACACGCACCTCAGGACGAGTATGGAGCACTAACTCAGGTGCCATCAAATCCCCGACACGATCCGTCGGACGAATATGATATCTATAGCACCAAGCTAGCAACTCCCTCATTACTCTCCACTCCACTTTCCCCATTAACTCCTTCACAGTCTCTGCTTCGCTCACCTCTAACACCGGCTCTGGTTCTGGTCTCCTCCTTGGCTCCTCACGATAAACAAGGAGAGTTGGCTCAGGTCCATCTCCTGACTCAGCCACTCTCCCTCTGAGCCCCCCCCCAATACATTTTTTGGGGTGACTCTCGGGTTTCACTCTGCGCCGCCGTGTCTGTTTCTCCAACTCCATTCGCCTATAGCCTTCTTCGCACTGCTTTAGCGAATCCCATGCGGGCTCCTGCACTCTCTCTGGGTCGGCCACCCACCTGTCGATTTCTTCCCACGTCGTTTACTCCATGCCATTGCTGTCCATAACGTCCTCCTTTCGCTTTTCCTGCGGTCGCTGCCTGTAACCACGCCGCTCGGTCCGTATGTGGTGGGTGATTCTGTAACGGTGTTCTTCGTTTGTTGAAAGAGAGTCGGACCGAAATGCAGCGTGGTGGTTAATCATGATCTTTAATAAAGAAAACGGCGATACATGAAATAACTAAATAAATACGAAAACAACAAACGGAACGTGAAACCTAATACAGCCTATCTGGTGAACACTACACAGAGACAGGAACAATCACCCACGAAAGACAAAGCGAACTCAGGCTACCTAAATACGGTTCCCAATCAGAGGCAACGAGAAGCACCTGACTCTGATCAAGAACCGCCTCAGGCAGCCAAGCCTAACTAGACACACCCCTAAACCTAGCAATCCCAAATCCTATAAAACCCCAATACGAAACACAACACGTAAACCCATGTCACACCCTGGCCTGACCAAAATATATAACGAAAACACAAAACACTAAGACCAAGGCGTGACAGTTCTGGACAACTGCTTTCTACAAAGACATTGAGTTAGCAGAACTAATCACTTTTTACTGTTTGTGTGTGTGTGTGTGTGTGTGTGTGTGTGTGTGTGTGTGTGTGTGTGTGTGTGTGTGTGTGTGTGTGTGTGTGTGTGTGTGTGTGTGTGTGTGTGTGTGTGTGTGTGTGTGTGTGTGTGAAAATGGAGGCTGCAGTCATACTGTGTCTACTGCATTATTAAGAGCAATGAGTCTGAAATATAAAGCCCAATCCTGTCCAAATAGTTAATGGGCAATGGGAACGCACTGCAGGACACACACACACACACACACACACACACACAAACAAATACTGAATACTGTATTTAAATCTGTGTCGGTTTGTGTGTGCGAGGGAGGGAGGGCGGGAGGGAGTCAGCGAGGGAGGGAGGGAGTCAGCGAGGGAGGGAGGGAGGGAGTCAGCGAGGGAGGGAGGGAGGGAGGGAGTCAGCGAGGGAGGGATGGAGGGAGGGAGTCAGCGAGGGAGGGAGGGAGGGAGGGAGTCAGCGAGGGAGTGATGGAGGGAGGGAGTCAGCGAGGGAGGGAGGGAGTCAGCGAGGGAGGGAGGGAGGGAGTCAGCGAGGGAGGGAGGGAGGGAGTCAGCGAGGGAGGGAGGGAGGGAGGGAGGGAGAGAGTCAGCGAGGGAGGGAGGGAGGGAGTCAGCGAGGGAGGGAGGGAGTCAGTGAGGGAGGGAGGGAGGGAGGGAGTCAGCGAGGGAGGGAGGGAGTCAGTGAGGGAGGGAGGGAGTGAGGGAGGGAGTCAGCGAGGGAGGGAGGGAGGGAGTCAGTGAGGGAGGGAGGGAGGGAGTCAGCGAGGGAGGGAGAGAGGGAGGGAGGGAGGGAGTCAGCGAGGGAGGGAGGGAGAGAGGGAGGGAGGGTGTGTGTGTGTGTGTGAGGCTGTTGTTCTGAGGCACCCCCTCCAGACCCATACATTAGAGTTTTCAGCCGTGTCAGCGGTTGATTTTATAATAAGAAGATTTGTCCCAATGAGGACCTAAAATGACCTACACTATGTCCTTGGTATTTAGACTTGTGAAGATGGAAACATCTGAACATCTGTAGTGGAAGGAAGGGTGTGTTTGTGATCGGGGGGGGGGCAAGGGAAGGGAAGGGGAGGGGAGGGGAGGGAAGGGAAGGGAAGGGAAGGGAAGGGAAGGGAAGGGAAGGGAAGGGAGCTGATGGTAATATCTGTGGTGAGTCGTACTGTCTCCTCACTGCTGCAGAATAGATCATGAGTTATGGAGAGAATGTTTCCCCTGTTAACTTCCTTCCACCCTCCCGTCCTGCTCCAAGTGAACAAATCGTCCCCTCTTCCCTTCCTCCCCTCTCCTCTTCCTCCACCCCCTCATCCCACCATTTCAAACCGACGCTCTGATTTTAAGCAGGCCATTTGTAAGCCTTTGAAGAGATGCAGGAAAACAAACATTTCAATTAGAATGCAGACTAGTGAAGGATAGGGGGAGAGGTACACACAGAGAGGGAGTGAAGGAAAATGCATTCAGTCTTGGACAGCGGGTCAGCCAGCTCTACTGCATTTCTCTTCAGCCTCTCTCATATCCTGCCCTCCGTCTTTCTTTCTTCCTCTCTCCATCCTCATCCCTTACTTTCTCTCCTCACCATCTCTCTCTCTTCATTCATCTCACCATCTCTCTCTCTCCACTCATCTCACCATATCTCTCTCCACTCATCTCCTCATCTCTCTCTCCACTCATCTCACCATCTGCTCTCGATTCATCTCTCTCACCACATCTGTATCTACCCATTCTCTCTCTCTTCTCTCCTCTCTACCCATCCTCTCTCTCCTCTCCTCTCTATCCATCCTCTCTCCTCTCCTCTCTACCCATCATCTCTCTCCTCTCTACCCATCCTCTCTTTCCTCTCCTCTCTACCCATCATCTCTCTCCTCTCCTCTCCTCTCCTCTCCTCTCCTCTCCTCTCCTCTCCTCTCCTCTCCTCTCCTCTCCTCTCCTCTCCTCTCCTCTCCTCTCCTCTCCTCTCTACCCATCCTCACTCTACTCTCCTCTCTATCATCATCTCTCTCCTCTCCTCTCTATCCATCCTCTCTCTCTCCTCTCTACCCATCCTCTCTCTCCTCTCCTCTCTACCCATCCTCTCTCTCCTCTCCTCTCTATCCATCCTCTCTCTCTCCTCTCTACCCATCCTCTCTCTCCTCTCTACCCATCCTCTCCTCTCTACCCATCCTCTCTCTCCTCTCTACCCATCCTCTCTTTCCTCTCCTCTCTACCCATCCTCTCGCTCTCCTCTCCTCTCTATCCATCCTCTCTCCTCTCCTCTCTACCCATCCTCTCTCCTCTCCTCTCTACCCATCCTCTCTCTCCTCTCTACCCATCCTCTCTTTCCTCTCCTCTCTACCCATCCTCTCGCTCTCCTCTCCTCTCCTCTCTATCCATCCTCTTTCCTCTCCTCTCTACCCATCCTCTCTCCTCTCCTCTCTATCCATCCTCTCTCTCTCCTCTCCTCTCCTCTCTATCCAACCTCTCTCTCTCCTCTCCTCTCTATCCAACCTCTCTCTCCTCTCCTCTCTATCCATCCTCTCTCTCTCCTCTCCTCTCTATCCAACCTCTCTCCTCTCCTCTCTATTCATCCTCTCTCTCTCCTCTCCTCTCCTCTCTATCCAACCTCTCTCCTCTCCTCTCCTCTATTCATCCTCTCTCTCTCCTCTCCTCTCTATCCAACCTCTCTCTCCTCTCCTCTCTATCGGTTCTCTCTCTCTCTCTCTCTCTGAGTCTGTTTTCAGCTGTGTTTTAATGAGAGTAAGGATAATAATCGCTCCAAGGGTAATCACTTAGTATAAACATTGATCCTCTTGATGAAACAAACACACAAATTGCTCCATGCACGCACGCATGCACACACACACACACACACACACACACACACCATGGCCTCTGTCAGTAATTAAGTCCCAGGCTGACTCACGGACCTGCAGGCTCTGAGTGCCAGTGAAGCATTATGGGACATTGAGTATTCTGCTCATGTAGGAGTATACTGATTGATCTGTGCTTGTTGCCTTTGTAATCAGATCTCCTTCTGCACCAGACTGACCGTAGAGGAGGGGGTCAGTGTGTAATTGCTGAAACAAAAACAAAAGTTGCGATTCCAAGGATCAATGTGAGAGTAGATTGTGTGTGTGTGTGTGTGTGTGTTTCTGTATCTATTAACATGTATTTATGAAGTCAAAATAGGGCCCATCAGTCACTTCTTTAATTACGGGATCATGACGGTTGGATTTGTGATGCTCATTAAAGCCAGTAAGACTATCTATCACCATTGGCATCAGTTAATGGGATCCTAATAAAATGAAAATGAAATCACAGAACAGAGACATTTATCAACTTCAATCTCTCCCTCTGATGTTGGCCGGTAAGGCCTGGATCGCTGCCGGCATTCCAATTCATCCCAAAGGTGTTCAGATGGGGTTGAGGTCAGGGCTCTGTGCAGTACAGTCAACTTCTTCGACACCGATCTCGACAAACCATTTCTGTACGGACCTCGCTTTGTGCACTGGGGCCATTGGACTGCTGAAACAAAAAAGGGCCTTCCCTAAACTGTTGCCACAATGTAGAACTTCTCTAATGATCTCTCTCTCCTCCCACTCCATTGGCCAATCTGATTCAGAAAGAGAGACACTGTAGAATAAAACATTAACACATTTTTATATTAATTTACAACAACTGAACATGTTGTAAAATAATATACAGATGTGTTAATTAATGTTATATTGTACAGTGTCTCTCTTTCTGAATCAGATAGATCAATCGAGTGGGAGGAGAGAGAGATCATTAGAGAAGTTCTACTTAACGGAAACCGTTTTAGCAACATGAACTATTGATCCTCCACCACCATAACGCGATGATTGTGTGTTACTGTGTGTCTCAAGCACACAACGTGCAGATTTAAAGCATGAAAGGTTCTCTCAGTAGTAAACAGAAGTAGAGCAAACAGAGAGAGTGTCTGTGATCCTACGGCAGTCACCATCACATCACTGACCCTGTATATGCCAGTCACCATCACTGACCCTGTATATGTCAGTCACCATCACTGACCCTGTATATGCCAGTCACCATCCCTGACCCGGTATATGCCAGTCACCATCACATCACTGACCCTGTATATGTCAGTCACCATCACTGACCCTGTATATGTCAATCACCATCACTGCCCCTGTATATGCCAGTCACCATCACTGACCCTGTATATGTCAATCACCATCACTGCCCCTGTATATGCCAGTCACCATCACTGACCCTGTATATGTAGGTCACCATCACTGACCCTGTATATGCCAGTCACCATCATTGACCCTGTATATGTCAGTCACCATCACTGACCCTGTATATGTCAGTCACCATCACTGACCCTGTATATGCCAGTCACCATCATTGACCCTGTATATGTAGGTCACCATCACTGACCCTGTATATGCCAGTCACCATCACAGCACTGACACTGTATATGTCAGTCACCTTCACTGACCCTGTATATGCCAGTCACAATCAGACACTGACCCTGTATATGTCAGTCACCATCACTGACCCTGTATATGCCAGTCACCATCATTGACCCTGTATATGTCAGTTACCATCACTGACCCTGTATATGTCAGTTACCATCACTGACCCTGTATATGTCAGTCACCATCACACACTGACCCTGTATATGTAAGTTACAATCACTGACCCTGTATATGTCAGTCACATCACACACTGACCCTGTATATGCCAGTCACCATCACTGACCCTGTATGTGCCAGTCACCATCACACACCGACCCTGTATATGCCAGTCACCATCACTGACCCTGTATATGTCAGTCACCATCACTGACCCTGTATATGCCAGTCACCATCACATCACTGACCCTGTATATGTCAGTCACCATCACACACTGAACCTGTATATGCCAGTCACCATCATATTACTGACCCTGTATACGTAAATCACCATCACTGCCCCTGTATATGCCAATCACCATCACTGCCCCTGTATATGCCAGTCACCATCACTGACCCTGTATATGTCAATCACCATCACTGCCCCTGTATATGCCAGTCACCATCACTGACCCTGTATATGTAGGTCACCATCACTGACCCTGTATATGCCAGTCACCATCATTGACCCTGTATATGTAGGTCACCATCACTGACCCTGTATATGTCAGTCACCATCACTGCCCCTGTATATGCCAGTCACCATCACTGCCCCTGTATATGCCAGTCACCATCATTGACCCTGTATATGTCAGTCACAATCACAGCACTGACCCTGTATATGTCAGTCACCATCACTGACCCTGTATATGCCAGTCACCATCATTGACCCTGTATATGTCAGTCACAATCACAGCACTGACACTGTATATGTCAGTCACCATCACTGACCCTGTATATGCCAGTCACCATCACACACTGACCCTGTATATGTCAGTCACCATCACTGACCCTGTATATGCCAGTCACCATCATTGACCCTGTATATGCCAGTTACCATCACTGACCCTGTATATGTTAGTCACCATCACACACTGACCCTGTATATGTCAGTCACCTTCACTGACCCTGTATATGTCAGTCACCATCACACACTGACCCTGTATATGTCAGTCACCATCACTGACCCTGTATATGTCAGTCACCATCACTGACCCTGTATATGCCAGTCACCATCACATCACTGCCCCTGTATATGTCAGTCACCATCACACACTGACCCTGTATATGCCAGTCACCATCACATTACTGACCCTGTATACGTCAATCACCATCACTGCCCCTGTATATGCCAGTCACCATCACTGACCCTGTATATGTCAATCACAATCACTGCCCCTGTATATGCCAGTCACCATCACTGACCCTGTATATGTAGGTCACCATCACTGACCCTGTATATGCCAGTCACCATCACTGACCCTGTATATGCCAGTCACCATCACTGACCCTGTATATGCCAGTCACCATCACTGACCCTGTATATGTCAGTCACCATCACTGACCCGGTATATGCCAGTCACCATCACATCACTGACCCTGTATATGTCAGTCACCATCACATCAATGACCCTGTATATGCCAATCACCATCACTGACCCTGTATATGTCAATCACCATCACTGCCCCTGTATGTGCCAGTCACCATCACTGACCCTGTATATGTCAATCACCATCACTGCCCCTGTATATGCCAGTCACCATCACTGACCCTGTATATGTAGGTCACCATCACTGACCCTGTATATGCCAGTCACCATCATTGACCCTGTATATGTAGGTCACCATCACTGACCCTGTATATGCCAGTCACCATCACTGACCCTGTATATGTCAGTCACCATCACTGACCCTGTATATGCCAGTCACCATCCCTGACCCGGTATATGCCAGTCACCATCACATCACTGACCCTGTATATGTCAGTCACCATCACTGACCCTGTATATGTCAATCACCATCACTGCCCCTGTATATGCCAGTCACCATCACTGACCCTGTATATGTCAATCACCATCACTGCCCCTGTATATGCCAGTCACCATCACTGACCCTGTATATGTAGGTCACCATCACTGACCCTGTATATGCCAGTCACCATCATTGACCCTGTATATGTCAGTCACCATCACTGACCCTGTATATGTCAGTCACCATCACTGACCCTGTATATGCCAGTCACCATCATTGACCCTGTATATGTAGGTCACCATCACTGACCCTGTATATGCCAGTCACCATCACAGCACTGACACTGTATATGTCAGTCACCTTCACTGACCCTGTATATGCCAGTCACAATCACACACTGACCCTGTATATGTCAGTCACCATCACTGACCCTGTATATGCCAGTCACCATCATTGACCCTGTATATGTCAGTTACCATCACTGACCCTGTATATGTCAGTTACCATCACTGACCCTGTATATGTCAGTCACCATCACACACTGACCCTGTATATGTAAGTTACAATCACTGACCCTGTATATGTCAGTCACATCACACACTGACCCTGTATATGCCAGTCACCATCACTGACCCTGTATGTGCCAGTCACCATCACACACCGACCCTGTATATGCCAGTCACCATCACTGACCCTGTATATGTCAGTCACCATCACTGACCCTGTATATGCCAGTCACCATCACATCACTGACCCTGTATATGTCAGTCACCATCACACACTGAACCTGTATATGCCAGTCACCATCATATTACTGACCCTGTATACGTAAATCACCATCACTGCCCCTGTATATGCCAATCACCATCACTGCCCCTGTATATGCCAGTCACCATCACTGACCCTGTATATGTCAATCACCATCACTGCCCCTGTATATGCCAGTCACCATCACTGACCCTGTATATGTAGGTCACCATCACTGACCCTGTATATGCCAGTCACCATCATTGACCCTGTATATGTAGGTCACCATCACTGACCCTGTATATGTCAGTCACCATCACTGCCCCTGTATATGCCAGTCACCATCACTGCCCCTGTATATGCCAGTCACCATCATTGACCCTGTATATGTCAGTCACAATCACAGCACTGACCCTGTATATGTCAGTCACCATCACTGACCCTGTATATGCCAGTCACCATCATTGACCCTGTATATGTCAGTCACAATCACAGCACTGACACTGTATATGTCAGTCACCATCACTGACCCTGTATATGCCAGTCACCATCACACACTGACCCTGTATATGTCAGTCACCATCACTGACCCTGTATATGCCAGTCACCATCATTGACCCTGTATATGCCAGTTACCATCACTGACCCTGTATATGTTAGTCACCATCACACACTGACCCTGTATATGTCAGTCACCTTCACTGACCCTGTATATGTCAGTCACCATCACACACTGACCCTGTATATGTCAGTCACCATCACTGACCCTGTATATGTCCGTCACCATCACTGACCCTGTATATGCCAGTCACCATCACATCACTGCCCCTGTATATGTCAGTCACCATCACACACTGACCCTGTATATGCCAGTCACCATCACATTACTGACCCTGTATACGTCAATCACCATCACTGCCCCTGTATATGCCAGTCACCATCACTGACCCTGTATATGTCAATCACAATCACTGCCCCTGTATATGCCAGTCACCATCACTGACCCTGTATATGTAGGTCACCATCACTGACCCTGTATATGCCAGTCACCATCACTGACCCTGTATATGCCAGTCACCATCACTGACCCTGTATATGTCAGTCACCATCACTGACCCGGTATATGCCAGTCACCATCACATCACTGACCCTGTATATGTCAGTCACCATCACATCAATGACCCTGTATATGCCAATCACCATCACTGACCCTGTATATGTCAATCACCATCACTGCCCCTGTATGTGCCAGTCACCATCACTGACCCTGTATATGTCAATCACCATCACTGCCCCTGTATATGCCAGTCACCATCACTGACCCTGTATATGTAGGTCACCATCACTGACCCTGTATATGCCAGTCACCATCATTGACCCTGTATATGTAGGTCACCATCACTGACCCTGTATATGTCAGTCACCATCACTGACCCTGTATATGTCAATCACAATCACTGCCCCTGTATATGCCAGTCACCATCACTGACCCTGTATATGTAGGTCACCATCACTGACCCTGTATATGCCAGTCACCATCACTGACCCTGTATATGCCAGTCACCATCACTGACCCTGTATATGTCAGTCACCATCACTGACCCGGTATATGCCAGTCACCATCACATCACTGACCCTGTATATGTCAGTCACCATCACATCAATGACCCTGTATATGCCAATCACCATCACTGACCCTGTATATGTCAATCACCATCACTGCCCCTGTATGTGCCAGTCACCATCACTGACCCTGTATATGTCAATCACCATCACTGCCCCTGTATATGCCAGTCACCATCACTGACCCTGTATATGTAGGTCACCATCACTGACCCTGTATATGCCAGTCACCATCACTGACCCTGTATATGTAGGTCACCATCACTGACCCTGTATATGTCAGTCACCATCACTGACCCTGTATATGCCAGTCACCATCATTGACCCTGTATATGTAGGTCACCATCACTGACCCTGTATATGCCAGTCACCATCACAGCACTGACACTGTATATGTCAGTCACCTTCACTGACCCTGTATATGCCAGTCACCATCACACACTGACCCTGTATATGTCAGTCACCATCACTGACCCTGTATATGCCAGTCACCATCATTGACCCTGTATATGTCAGTTACCATCACTGACCCTGTATATGTCAGTTACCATCACTGACCCTGTATATGTCAGTCACCATCACACACTGACCCTGTATATGTAAGTTACAATCACTGACCCTGTATATGTCAGTCACAATCACACACTGACCCTGTATATGCCAGTCACCATCACTGACCCTGTATATGCCAGTCACCATCACACACTGACCCTGTATATGCCAGTCACCATCACTGACCCTGTATATGTCAGTCACCATCACTGACCCTGTATATGCCAGTCACAATCACACACTGACCCTGTATATGCCAGTCACCATCACTGACCCTGTATATGCCAGTCACCATCACACACTGACCCTGTATATGCCAGTCACCATCACTGACCCTGTATATGTCAGTCACCATCACTGACCCTGTATATGCCAGTCACCATCACATCACTGACCCTGTATATGTCAGTCACCATCACACACTGACCCTGTATATGCCAGTCACCATCACATTACTGATCCTGTATACGTCAATCACCATCACTGCCCCTGTATATGCCAATCACCATCACTGCCCCTGTATATGCCAGTCACCATCACTGACCCTGTATATGGCAATCACCATCACTGCCCCTGTATATGTCAATCACCATCACTGCCCCTGTATATGCCAGTCACCATCACTGACCCTGTATATGTAGGTCACCATCACTGACCCTGTATATGCCAGTCACCATCATTGACCCTGTATATGTAGGTCACCATCACTGACCCTGTATATGCCAGTCACCATCACTGACCCTGTATATGTCAGTCACCATCACTGACCCTGTATATGCCAGTCACCATCCCTGACCCGGTATATGCCAGTCACCATCACATCACTGACCCTGTATATGTCAGTCACCATCACTGACCCTGTATATGTCAATCACCATCACTGCCCCTGTATATGCCAGTCACCATCACTGACCCTGTATATGTCAATCACCATCACTGCCCCTGTATATGCCAGTCACCATCACTGACCCTGTATATGTAGGTCACCATCACTGACCCTGTATATGCCAGTCACCATCATTGACCCTGTATATGTCAGTCACCATCACTGACCCTGTATATGTCAGTCACCATCACTGACCCTGTATATGCCAGTCACCATCATTGACCCTGTATATGTAGGTCACCATCACTGACCCTGTATATGCCAGTCACCATCACAGCACTGACACTGTATATGTCAGTCACCTTCACTGACCCTGTATATGCCAGTCACAATCACACACTGACCCTGTATATGTCAGTCACCATCACTGACCCTGTATATGCCAGTCACCATCATTGACCCTGTATATGTCAGTTACCATCACTGACCCTGTATATGTCAGTTACCATCACTGACCCTGTATATGTCAGTCACCATCACACACTGACCCTGTATATGTAAGTTACAATCACTGACCCTGTATATGTCAGTCACATCACACACTGACCCTGTATATGCCAGTCACCATCACTGACCCTGTATGTGCCAGTCACCATCACACACCGACCCTGTATATGCCAGTCACCATCACTGACCCTGTATATGTCAGTCACCATCACTGACCCTGTATATGCCAGTCACCATCACATCACTGACCCTGTATATGGCAGTCACCATCACACACTGAACCTGTATATGCCAGTCACCATCATATTACTGACCCTGTATACGTAAATCACCATCACTGCCCCTGTATATGCCAATCACCATCACTGCCCCTGTATATGCCAGTCACCATCACTGACCCTGTATATGTCAATCACCATCACTGCCCCTGTATATGCCAGTCACCATCACTGACCCTGTATATGTAGGTCACCATCACTGACCCTGTATATGCCAGTCACCATCATTGACCCTGTATATGTAGGTCACCATCACTGACCCTGTATATGTCAGTCACCATCACTGCCCCTGTATATGCCAGTCACCATCACTGCCCCTGTATATGCCAGTCACCATCATTGACCCTGTATATGTCAGTCACAATCACAGCACTGACCCTGTATATGTCAGTCACCATCACTGACCCTGTATATGCCAGTCACCATCATTGACCCTGTATATGTCAGTCACAATCACAGCACTGACACTGTATATGTCAGTCACCATCACTGACCCTGTATATGCCAGTCACCATCACACACTGACCCTGTATATGTCAGTCACCATCACTGACCCTGTATATGCCAGTCACCATCATTGACCCTGTATATGCCAGTTACCATCACTGACCCTGTATATGTTAGTCACCATCACACACTGACCCTGTATATGTCAGTCACCTTCACTGACCCTGTATATGTCAGTCACCATCACACACTGACCCTGTATATGTCAGTCACCATCACTGACCCTGTATATGTCAGTCACCATCACTGACCCTGTATATGCCAGTCACCATCACATCACTGCCCCTGTATATGTCAGTCACCATCACACACTGACCCTGTATATGCCAGTCACCATCACATTACTGACCCTGTATACGTCAATCACCATCACTGCCCCTGTATATGCCAGTCACCATCACTGACCCTGTATATGTCAATCACAATCACTGCCCCTGTATATGCCAGTCACCATCACTGACCCTGTATATGTAGGTCACCATCACTGACCCGGTATATGCCAGTCACCATCACATCACTGACCCTGTATATGTCAGTCACCATCACATCAATGACCCTGTATATGCCAATCACCATCACTGACCCTGTATATGTCAGTCACCATCACTGACCCGGTATATGCCAGTCACCATCACTGACCCTGTATATGTCAGTCACCATCACTGACCCGGTATATGCCAGTCACCATCACATCACTGACCCTGTATATGTCAGTCACCATCACATCAATGACCCTGTATATGCCAATCACCATCACTGACCCTGTATATGTCAATCACCATCACTGCCCCTGTATGTGCCAGTCACCATCACTGACCCTGTATATGTCAATCACCATCACTGCCCCTGTATATGCCAGTCACCATCACTGACCCTGTATATGTAGGTCACCATCACTGACCCTGTATATGCCAGTCACCATCATTGACCCTGTATATGTAGGTCACCATCACTGACCCTGTATATGTCAGTCACCATCACTGACCCTGTATATGCCAGTCACCATCATTGACCCTGTATATGTAGGTCACCATCACTGACCCTGTATATGCCAGTCACCATCACAGCACTGACACTGTATATGTCAGTCACCTTCACTGACCCTGTATATGCCAGTCACCATCACACACTGACCCTGTATATGTCAGTCACCATCACTGACCCTGTATATGCCGGTCACCATCATTGACCCTGTATATGTCAGTTACCATCACTGACCCTGTATATGTCAGTTACCATCACTGACCCTGTATATGTCAGTCACCATCACACACTGACCCTGTATATGTAAGTTACAATCACTGACCCTGTATATGTCAGTCACAATCACACACTGACCCTGTATATGCCAGTCACCATCACTGACCCTGTATATGCCAGTCACCATCACACACTGACCCTGTATATGCCAGTCACCATCACTGACCCTGTATATGTCAGTCACCATCACTGACCCTGTATATGCCAGTCACAATCACACACTGACCCTGTATATGCCAGTCACCATCACTGACCCTGTATATGCCAGTCACCATCACACACTGACCCTGTATATGCCAGTCACCATCACTGACCCTGTATATGTCAGTCACCATCACTGACCCTGTATATGCCAGTCACCATCACATCACTGACCCTGTATATGTCAGTCACCATCACACACTGACCCTGTATATGCCAGTCACCATCACATTACTGATCCTGTATACGTCAATCACCATCACTGCCCCTGTATATGCCAATCACCATCACTGCCCCTGTATATGCCAGTCACCATCACTGACCCTGTATATGGCAATCACCATCACTGCCCCTGTATATGTCAATCACCATCACTGCCCCTGTATATGCCGGTCACCATCACTGACCCTGTATATGTAGGTCACCATCACTGACCCTGTATATGCCAGTCACCATCATTGACCCTGTATATGTAGGTCACCATCACTGACCCTGTATATGTCAGTCACCATCACTGACCCTGTATATGCCAGTCACCATCATTGACCCTGTATATGTCAGTCACCATCACAGCACTGACACTGCATATGTCAGTCACCATCACTGACCCTGTATATGCCAGTCACCATCACACACTGACCCTGTATATGTCAGTCACCATCACTGACCCTGTATATGCCAGTCACCATCATTGACCCTGTATATGTCAGTTACCATCACTGACCCTGTATATGTTAGTCACCATCACACACTGACCCTGTATATGTCAGTCACCTTCACTGACCCTGTATATGTCAGTCACCATCACACACTGACCCTGTATATGTCAGTCACCATCACTGACCCTGTATATGTCAGTCACCATCACTGACCCTGTATATGCCAGTCACCATCACATCACTGACCCTGTATATGTCAGTCACCATCACACACTGACCCTGTATATGCCAGTCACCATCACATTACTGACCCTGTATACGTCAATCACCATCACTGCCCCTGTATATGCCAGTCACCATCACTGACCCTGTATATGTCAATCACAATCACTGCCCCTGTATATGCCAGTCACCATCACTGACCCTGTATATGTAGGTCACCATCACTGACCCTGTATATGCCAGTCACCATCATTGACCCTGTATATGTAGGTCACCATCACTGACCCTGTATATGTCAGTCACCATCACTGACCCTGTATATGCCAGTCACCATCATTGACCCTGTATATGTCAGTCACCATCACAGCACTGACACTGTATATGTCAGTCACCATCACTGACCCTGTATATGCCAGTCACCATCACACACTGACCCTGTATATGTCAGTCACCATCACTGACCCTGTATATGCCAGTCACCATCATTGACCCTGTATATGTCAGTTACCATCACTGACCCTGTATATGTTAGTCACCATCACACACTGACCCTGTATATGTCATTCACCATCACTGACCCTGTATATGTCAGTCACCATCACACACTGACCCTGTATATGTCAGTTACCATCACTGAACCTGCATATGCCCGTCACCATCACATCACTGACCCTGCATATGTCAGTCACCATCACACACTGACCCTGTATATGCCAGTCACCATCACATCACTGACCCTGTATATGTCAGTCACCATCACACACTGACCCTGTATATGCCAGTCACCATCACATTACTGACCCTGTATATGTCAATCACCATCACTGCCCCTGTATATGCCAGTCACCATCACTGACCCTGTATATGTCAATCACCATCACTGCCCCTGTATATGCCAGTCACCATCACTGACCCTGTATATGTAGGTCACCATCACTGACCCTGTATATGTCAGTCACCATCACTGACCCTGTATATGCCAGTCACCATCATTGACCCTGTATATGTCAGTCACCATCACAGCACTGACACTGTATATGTCAGTCACCATCACTGACCCTGTATATGCCAGTCACCATCACACACTGACCCTGTATATGTCAGTTACCATCACTGAACCTGTATATGCCAGTCGCCATCACATCACTGACCCTGTATATGTCAGTCACCATCACACACTGACCCTGTATATGCCAGTCACCATCACATTACTGACCCTGTATATGTCAATCACCATCACTGCCCCTGTATATGCCAGTCACCATCACTGACCCTGTATATGTCAATCACCATCACTGCCCCTGTATATGCCAGTCACCATCACTGACCCTGTATATGTAGGTCACCATCACTGACCCTGTATATGCCAGTCACCATCATTGACCCTGTATATGTAGGTCACCATCACTGACCCTGTATATGTCAGTCACCATCACTGACCCTGTATATGCCAGTCACCATCATTGACCCTGTATATGTCAGTCACCATCACAGCACTGACACTGTATATGTCAGTCACCATCACTGACCCTGTATATGCCAGTCACCATCACACACTGACCCTGTATATGTCAGTCACCATCACTGACCCTGTATATGTCAGTCACCATCACACACTGACCCTGTATATGTCAGTTACCATCACTGAACCTGTATATGCCAGTCACCATCACATCACTGACCCTGTATATGTCAGTCACCATCACTGACCCTGTATATGACAGTCACCATCATTGACCCTGTATATGTCAGTTACCATCACTGACCCTGTATATGTTAGTCACCATCACACACTGACCCTGTATATGTCAGTTACCATCACTGAACCTGTATATGCCAGTCACCATCACATCACTGACCCTGAATATGCCAGTCACCATCACATTACTGACCCTGTATATGTCAATCACCATCACTGACCGTGTATATGCCAGTCACCATCACTGACCCTGTAGATGTAGGTCACCATCACTGACCCTGTATATGTCAGTCACCATCACATCACTGACACTGTATATGTCAGTCACCATCACTGACCCTGTATATGCCAGTCACCATCGCACACTGGCCCTGTATATGTCAGTCACAATCACTGACCCTGCATATGCCGGTCACCATCACTGACCCTGTATATGTCAGTCACCATCACTGACCCTGTATATGCCAGTCACCATCACTGACCCTGTATATGTCAGTCACCATCACTTATCCTGTATATGCCAGTCGCCATCACATCACTGACCTTGTATATGTCAGTCACCATCACTGACCCTGTATATGTCAGTCACCATCACTGACCCTGTATATATGTCAGTCACCATCACTGACCCTGTATATGCCAGTCACCATCACATCACTGCCCCTGTATATGTCAGTCTCCATCACTGACCCTGTATATGCCCGTCACCATCACTGACCCTGTATATGCCAGTCACCATCACTGACCCTGTATATGCCAGTCACCATCACATCACTGACCCTGTATATGTCAGTCACCATCACACACTGACCCTGTATATGCCAGTCACCATCACTGACCCTGTATATGCCAGTCACCATCACATCACTGACCCTGTATATGCCAGTCACCATCACATTACTGACCCTGTATATGTCAGTCACCATCACTGACCCTGTATATGCCAGTCACCATCACATCACTGCCCCTGTATATGTCAGTCTCCATCACTGACCCTGTATATGCCCGTCACCATCACTGACCCTGTATATGCCAGTCACCATCACTGACCCTGTATATGCCAGTCACCATCACATCACTGACCCTGTATATGTCAGTCACCATCACACACTGACCCTGTATATGCCAGTCTCCATCACTGACCCTGTATATGCCCGTCACCATCACTGACCCTGTATATGCCAGTCACCATCACTGACCCTGTATATGCCAGTCACCATCACATCACTGACCCTGTATATGTCAGTCACCATCACACACTGACCCTGTATATGCCAGTCGCCATCACATTACTGACCCTGTATACGTCAATCACCATCACTGCCCCTGTATATGCCAGTCACCATCACTGACCCTGTATATGTCAATCACCATCACTGCCCCTGTATATGCCAGTCACCATCACTGACCCTGTATATGTAGGTCACCATCACTGACCCTGTATAAGCCAGTCACCATCATTGACCCTGTATATGTAGGTCACCATCACTGACCCTGTATATGTCAGTCACCATCACTGACCATGTATATGCCAGTCACCATCATTGACCCTGTATATGTCAGTCACCATCACTGACCCTGTATATGCCAGTCACCATCATTGACCCTGTATATGTCAGTCACCATCACAGCACTGACACTGTATATGTCAGTCACCATCACTGACCCTGTATATGCCAGTCACCATCACACACTGACCCTGTATATGTCAGTCACCATCACTGACCCTGTATATGCCAGTCACCATCATTGACCCTGTATATGTCAGTTACCATCACTGACCCTGTATATGTTAGTCACCATCACACACTGACCCTGTATATGTCATTCACCATCACTGACCCTGTATATGTCAGTCACCATCACACACTGACCCTGTATATGTCAGTTACCATCACTGAACCTGTATATGCCAGTCACCATCACTGACCCTGTATATGCCAGTCACCATCACATCACTGACCCTGTATATGTCAGTCACCATCACACACTGACCCTGTATATGCCAGTCACCATCACTGACCCTGTATATGCCAGTCACCATCACATCACTGACCCTGTATATGCCAGTCACCATCACATTACTGACCCTGTATATGTCAGTCACCATCACTGACCCTGTATATGCCAGTCACCATCACATCACTGCCCCTGTATATGTCAGTCTCCATCACTGACCCTGTATATGCCCGTCACCATCACTGACCCTGTATATGCCAGTCACCATCACATCACTGACCCTGTATATGTCAGTCACCATCACACACTGACCCTGTATATGCCAGTCACCATCACATTACTGACCCTGTATATGTCAATCACCATCACTGCCCCTGTATATGCCAGTCACCATCACTGACCCTGTATATGTCAATCACCATCACTGCCCCTGTATATGCCAGTCACCATCACTGACCCTGTATATGTAGGTCACCATCACTGACCCTGTATATGCCAGTCACCATCATTGACCCTGTATATGTAGGTCACCATCACTGACCCTGTATATGTCAGTCACCATCACTGACCCTGTATATGCCAGTCACCATCATTGACCCTGTATATGTCAGTCACCATCACAGCACTGACACTGTATATGTCAGTCACCATCACTGACCCTGTATATGCCAGTCACCATCACACACTGACCCTGTATATGTCAGTCACCATCACTGACCCTGTATATGTCAGTCACCATCACACACTGACCCTGTATATGTCAGTTACCATCACTGAACCTGTATATGCCAGTCACCATCACATCACTGACCCTGTATATGTCAGTCACCATCACTGACCCTGTATATGACAGTCACCATCATTGACCCTGTATATGTCAGTTACCATCACTGACCCTGTATATGTTAGTCACCATCACACACTGACCCTGTATATGTCAGTTACCATCACTGAACCTGTATATGCCAGTCACCATCACATCACTGACCCTGAATATGCCAGTCACCATCACATTACTGACCCTGTATATGTCAATCACCATCACTGACCGTGTATATGCCAGTCACCATCACTGACCCTGTAGATGTAGGTCACCATCACTGACCCTGTATATGTCAGTCACCATCACATCACTGACACTGTATATGTCAGTCACCATCACTGACCCTGTATATGCCAGTCACCATCGCACACTGGCCCTGTATATGTCAGTCACAATCACTGACCCTGCATATGCCGGTCACCATCACTGACCCTGTATATGTCAGTCACCATCACTGACCCTGTATATGCCAGTCACCATCACTGACCCTGTATATGTCAGTCACCATCACTTATCCTGTATATGCCAGTCGCCATCACATCACTGACCTTGTATATGTCAGTCACCATCACTGACCCTGTATATGTCAGTCACCATCACTGACCCTGTATATATGTCAGTCACCATCACTGACCCTGTATATGCCAGTCACCATCACATCACTGCCCCTGTATATGTCAGTCTCCATCACTGACCCTGTATATGCCCGTCACCATCACTGACCCTGTATATGCCAGTCACCATCACTGACCCTGTATATGCCAGTCACCATCACATCACTGACCCTGTATATGTCAGTCACCATCACACACTGACCCTGTATATGCCAGTCACCATCACTGACCCTGTATATGCCAGTCACCATCACATCACTGACCCTGTATATGCCAGTCACCATCACATTACTGACCCTGTATATGTCAGTCACCATCACTGACCCTGTATATGCCAGTCACCATCACATCACTGCCCCTGTATATGTCAGTCTCCATCACTGACCCTGTATATGCCCGTCACCATCACTGACCCTGTATATGCCAGTCACCATCACTGACCCTGTATATGCCAGTCACCATCACATCACTGACCCTGTATATGTCAGTCACCATCACACACTGACCCTGTATATGCCAGTCTAAATCACTGACACTGTATATGCCCGTCACCATCACTGACCCTGTATATGCCAGTCACCATCACTGACCCTGTATATGCCAGTCACCATCACATCACTGACCCTGTATATGTCAGTCACCATCACACACTGACCCTGTATATGCCAGTCGCCATCACATTACTGACCCTGTATACGTCAATCACCATCACTGCCCCTGTATATGCCAGTCACCATCACTGACCCTGTATATGTCAATCACCATCACTGCCCCTGTATATGCCAGTCACCATCACTGACCCTGTATATGTAGGTCACCATCACTGACCCTGTATAAGCCAGTCACCATCATTGACCCTGTATATGTAGGTCACCATCACTGACCCTGTATATGTCAGTCACCATCACTGACCATGTATATGCCAGTCACCATCATTGACCCTGTATATGTCAGTCACCATCACTGACCCTGTATATGCCAGTCACCATCATTGACCCTGTATATGTCAGTCACCATCACAGCACTGACACTGTATATGTCAGTCACCATCACTGACCCTGTATATGCCAGTCACCATCACACACTGACCCTGTATATGTCAGTCACCATCACTGACCCTGTATATGCCAGTCACCATCATTGACCCTGTATATGTCAGTTACCATCACTGACCCTGTATATGTTAGTCACCATCACACACTGACCCTGTATATGTCATTCACCATCACTGACCCTGTATATGTCAGTCACCATCACACACTGACCCTGTATATGTCAGTTACCATCACTGAACCTGTATATGCCAGTCACCATCACTGACCCTGTATATGCCAGTCACCATCACATCACTGACCCTGTATATGTCAGTCACCATCACACACTGACCCTGTATATGCCAGTCACCATCACTGACCCTGTATATGCCAGTCACCATCACATCACTGACCCTGTATATGCCAGTCACCATCACATTACTGACCCTGTATATGTCAGTCACCATCACTGACCCTGTATATGCCAGTCACCATCACATCACTGCCCCTGTATATGTCAGTCTCCATCACTGACCCTGTATATGCCCGTCACCATCACTGACCCTGTATATGCCAGTCACCATCACTGACCCTGTATATGCCAGTCACCATCACATCACGGACCCTGTATATGTCAGTCACCATCACACACTGACCCTGTATATGCCAGTCTCCATCACTGACCCTGTATATGCCCGTCACCATCACTGACCCTGTATATGCCAGTCACCATCACTGACCCTGTATATGCCAGTCACCATCACATCACTGACCCTGTATATGTCAGTCACCATCACACACTGACCCTGTATATGCCAGTCACCATCACATTACTGACCCTGTATACGTCAATCACCATCACTGCCCCTGTATATGCCAGTCACCCTCACTGACCCTGTATATGTCAATCACCATCACTGCCCCTGTATATGCCAGTCACCATCACTGACCCTGTATATGTAGGTCACCATCACTGACCCTGTATAAGCCAGTCACCATCATTGACCCTGTATATGTAGGTCACCATCACTGACCCTGTATATGTCAGTCACCATCACCGACCCTGTATATGCCAGTCACCATCATTGACCCTGTATATGTCAGTCACCATCACTGACCCTGTATATGCCAGTCACCATCATTGACCCTGTATATGTCAGTCACCATCACACACTGACCCTGTATATGTCAGTTACCATCACTGACCCTGTATATATCAGTCACCATCACACACTGACCCTGTATATGTCAGTCACCATCACTGACCCTGTATATGCCAGTCACCATCACACACTGACCCTGTATATGCCAGTCACCATCACATTACTGACCCTGCATATGCCAGTCACCATCACTTATCCTGTATATGCCAGTCACCATCACATCACTGACCTTGTATATGTCAGTCACCATCACTGACCCTGTATATGTCAGTCACCATCACTGACCCTGTATATATGTCAGTCACCATCACTGACCCTGTATATGCCAGTCACCATCACATCACTGCCCCTGTATATGTCAGTCTCCATCACTGACCCTGTATATGCCCGTCACCATCACTGACCCTGTATATGCCAGTCACCATCACTGACCCTGTATATGCCAGTCACCATCACATCACTGACCCTGTATATGTCAGTCACCATCACACACTGACCCTGTATATGCCAGTCACCATCACTGACCCTGTATATGCCAGTCACCATCACATCACTGACCCTGTATATGCCAGTCACCATCACATTACTGACCCTGTATATGTCAGTCACCATCACTGACCCTGTATATGCCAGTCACCATCACATCACTGACCCTGTATATGCCAGTCACCATCACATCACTGCCCCTGTATATGTCAGTCTCCATCACTGACCCTGTATATGCCCGTCACCATCACTGACCCTGTATATGCCAGTCACCATCACTGACCCTGTATATGCCAGTCACCATCACATCACTGACCCTGTATATGTCAGTCACCATCACACACTGACCCTGTATATGCCAGTCTCCATCACTGACCCTGTATATGCCCGTCACCATCACTGACCCTGTATATGCCAGTCACCATCACTGACCCTGTATATGCCAGTCACCATCACATCACTGACCCTGTATATGTCAGTCACCATCACACACTGACCCTGTATATGCCAGTCGCCATCACATTACTGACCCTGTATACGTCAATCACCATCACTGCCCCTGTATATGCCAGTCACCATCACTGACCCTGTATATGTCAATCACCATCACTGCCCCTGTATATGCCAGTCACCATCACTGACCCTGTATATGTAGGTCACCATCACTGACCCTGTATAAGCCAGTCACCATCATTGACCCTGTATATGTAGGTCACCATCACTGACCCTGTATATGTCAGTCACCATCACTGACCCTGTATATGCCAGTCACCATCATTGACCCTGTATATGTCAGTCACCATCACTGACCCTGTATATGCCAGTCACCATCATTGACCCTGTATATGTCAGTCACCATCACAGCACTGACACTGTATATGTCAGTCACCATCACTGACCCTGTATATGCCAGTCACCATCACACACTGACCCTGTATATGTCAGTCACCATCACTGACCCTGTATATGCCAGTCACCATCATTGACCCTGTATATGTCAGTTACCATCACTGACCCTGTATATGTTAGTCACCATCACACACTGACCCTGTATATGTCATTCACCATCACTGACCCTGTATATGTCAGTCACCATCACACACTGACCCTGTATATGTCAGTTACCATCACTGAACCTGTATATGCCAGTCACCATCACTGACCCTGTATATGCCAGTCACCATCACATCACTGACCCTGTATATGTCAGTCACCATCACACACTGACCCTGTATATGCCAGTCACCATCACTGACCCTGTATATGCCAGTCACCATCACATCACTGACCCTGTATATGCCAGTCACCATCACATTACTGACCCTGTATATGTCAGTCACCATCACTGACCCTGTATATGCCAGTCACCATCACATCACTGCCCCTGTATATGTCAGTCTCCATCACTGACCCTGTATATGCCCGTCACCATCACTGACCCTGTATATGCCAGTCACCATCACTGACCCTGTATATGCCAGTCACCATCACATCACGGACCCTGTATATGTCAGTCACCATCACACACTGACCCTGTATATGCCAGTCTCCATCACTGACCCTGTATATGCCCGTCACCATCACTGACCCTGTATATGCCAGTCACCATCACTGACCCTGTATATGCCAGTCACCATCACATCACTGACCCTGTATATGTCAGTCACCATCACACACTGACCCTGTATATGCCAGTCACCATCACATTACTGACCCTGTATACGTCAATCACCATCACTGCCCCTGTATATGCCAGTCACCATCACTGACCCTGTATATGTCAATCACCATCACTGCCCCTGTATATGCCAGTCACCATCACTGACCCTGTATATGTAGGTCACCATCACTGACCCTGTATAAGCCAGTCACCATCATCGACCCTGTATATGTAGGTCACCATCACTGACCCTGTATATGTCAGTCACCATCACCGACCCTGTATATGCCAGTCACCATCATTGACCCTGTATATGTCAGTCACCATCACTGACCCTGTATATGCCAGTCACCATCATTGACCCTGTATATATCAGTCACCATCACACACTGACCCTGTATATGTCAGTCACCATCACTGACCCTGTATATGCCAGTCACCATCACACACTGACCCTGTATATGCCAGTCACCATCACATTACTGACCCTGCATATGCCAGTCACCATCACTGATCCTGTATATGTCAGTCACCATCACTGACCCTGTATATGCCAGTCACCATCACACACTGACCCTGTATATGTCAGTCACCATCACTGACCCTGTATATGCCAGTCACCATCATTGACCCTGTATATGTCAGTTACCATCACTGACATCACTGCTGCTGTTCCAGTTTCAACTGACCTGAGCCCTAGGACCATGCCCCAGGACTACCTGACATGATGACTCCTTGCTGTCCCCAGTCTACCTGGCCATGCTGCTGCTCCAGTTTCAACTTCCACCTGACTGTGCTGCTGCTCTAGTTTCAACTGTTCTGCCTTATTATTATTCGACCATGCTGGTCATTTATGAACATTGAACATCTTGACCATGTTCTGTTATAATCTCCACCCGGCACAGCCAGAAGAGGACTGGCCACCCCACATAGCCTGGTTCCTCTCTAGGTTTCTTCCTAGGTATTGGCCTTTCTAGGGAGTTTTTCCTAGCCACCGTGCTTCTCCACCTGCATTGCTTGCTGTTTGGGGTTTTAGGCTGGGTTTCTGTACAGCACTTTGAGATATCAGCTGATGTACGAAGGGCTATATAAATAAATTTGATTTGATTTGATTTGATTTGATTTGACCCTGTATATGTCAGTCACCATCACTGACCCTGTATATGCCAGTCACCATCATTGACCCTGTATATGTCAGTCACCATCACACACTGACCCTGTATATGTCAGTTACCATCACTGACCCTGTATATATCAGTCACCATCACACACTGACCCTGTATATGTCAGTCACCATCACTGACCCTGTATATGCCAGTCACCATCACACACTGACCCTGTATATGCCAGTCACCATCACATTACTGACCCTGCATATGCCAGTCACCATCACTGATCCTGTATATGTCAGTCACCATCACTGACCCTGTATATGCCAGTCACCATCACACACTGACCCTGTATATGTCAGTCACCATCACTGACCCTGTATATGCCAGTCACCATCATTGACCCTGTATATGTCAGTTACCATCACTGACATCACTGCTGCTGTTCCAGTTTCAACTGACCTGAGCCCTAGGACCATGCCCCAGGACTACCTGACATGATGACTCCTTGCTGTCCCCAGTCTACCTGGCCATGCTGCTGCTCCAGTTTCAACTTCCACCTGACTGTGCTGCTGCTCTAGTTTCAACTGTTCTGCCTTATTATTATTCGACCATGCTGGTCATTTATGAACATTGAACATCTTGACCATGTTCTGTTATAATCTCCACCCGGCACAGCCAGAAGAGGACTGGCCACCCCACATAGCCTGGTTCCTCTCTAGGTTTCTTCCTAGGTATTGGCCTTTCTAGGGAGTTTTTCCTAGCCACCGTGCTTCTCCACCTGCATTGCTTGCTGTTTGGGGTTTTAGGCTGGGTTTCTGTACAGCACTTTGAGATATCAGCTGATGTACGAAGGGCTATATAAATAAATTTGATTTGATTTGATTTGATTTGATTTGACCCTGTATATGTTAGTCACCATCACACACTGACCCTGTATATGTCATTCACCATCACTGACCCTGTATATATCAGTCACCATCACACACTGACCCTGTATATGTCAGTCACCATCACACACTGACCCTGTATATGCCAGTCACCATCACACACTGACCCTGTATATGCCAGTCACCATCACATTACTGACCCTGCATATGCCAGTCACCATCACTGATCCTGTATATGTCAGTCACCATCACTGACCCTGTATATGCCAGTCACCATCACACACTGACCCTGTATATGTCAGTCACCATCACTGACCCTGTATATGCCAGTCACCATCATTGACCCTGTATATGTCAGTTACCATCACTGACCCTGTATATGTTAGTCACCATCACACACTGACCCTGTATATGTCATTCACCATCACTGACCCTGTATATGTCAGTCACCATCACACACTGACCCTTTATATGTCAGTTACCATCACTGAACCTGTATATGCCAGTCACCATCACATCACTGACCCTGTATATGTCAGTCACCATCACACACTGACCCTGTATATGCCAGTCACCATCACATCACTGACCCTGTATATGTCAGTCTCCATCACTGACCCTGTATATGCCCGTCACCATCACTGACCCTGTATATGCCAGTCACCATCACTGACCCTGTATATGCCAGTCACCATCACATCACTGGCCCTGTATATGTCAGTCACCATCACTGACCCTGTATATGCCAGTCACCCTCACACACTGACCCTGTATATGTCAGTCACCATCACACACTGACCCTGTATATGCCAGTCACCATCACACACTGACCCTGTATATGCCAGTCACCATCACACACTGACCCTGGATATGTCAGTCACCATCACTGACCCTGTATATGTCAGTCACCATCACTGACCCTGTATATGCCAGTCACCATCACATCACTGCCCCTGTAAATGTCAGTCTCCATCACTGACCCTGTATATGCCAGTCACCATCACTGACCCTGTATATGCCAGTCACCATCGCTGGCCCTGTATATGCCAGTCACCCTCACACACTGACCCTGTATATGTCAGTCACCATCACACACTGACCCTGTATATGCCAGTCACCATCACACACTGACCCTGTATATGCCAGTCACCATCACACACTGACCCTTTATGTGTCAGTCACCATCACTGACACTGTATATGTCAGTCACCATCACTGACCCTGTATATGTCAGCCACCATCACTGACCCTGTATATGCCAGTCACCATCACTGACCCTGTATATGTCAGTCACCATCACTGACCCTGTATATGTCAGTCACCATCACATCACTGACACTGTATATGTCAGTCACCATCACTGACCCTGTATATGCCAGTCACCATCACACACTGACCCTGTATATGTCAGTCGCCATCACTGGCCCTGTATATGTCAGTCACCATCACTGACCCTGTATATGTCAGTCACCATCACATCACTGACACTGTATATGTCAGTCACCATCACTGACCCTGTATATGCCAGTCACCATCACACACTGACCCTGTATATGTCAGTCGCCATCACTGACCCTGTATATGTCAGTCACCATCACTGACCCTGTATATGTCAGTCACCATCACATCACTGACACTGTATATGTCAGTCACTATCACTGATCCTGTATATGTCAGTCACCATCACATCACTGACACTGTATATGTCAGTCACTATCACTGACACTGTATATGTCAGTCACCATCACTGACCCTGCATATGCTAGTCACCATCTCTGATCCTGTATATGTCAGTCACCATCACTGACCCTGTATATGCCCGTCACCATCATTGACCCTGTATATGTCAGTCACCATCACTGACCCTGTATATTTTAGTCAGCATCACACACTGACCCTGTCTATGCGAGTCACCATCACTAACCCTGTATATGTCAGTCACCATCACTGACCCTGTATATGCCAGTCACCATCACACACTGACCCTGTATATGCCAGTCACCATCACTGACCCTGTATATGTCAGTCGCCATCACTGACCCTGTATATGCCAGTCACCATCACATTACTGACCCTGTATATGTCAGTCACCATCACACACTGACCCTGTATATGTCAGTGACCATCACTGACCCTGTATATGTCAGTCACCATCACTGACCCGGTATATGTCAGTCACCATCACTGACCCAGTATATGTCAGTCACCATCACACACTGACCCTGCATATGTCAGTCACCATGACTGACCCTGTATATGTCAGTCACCATCACTGACCCGGTATATGTCAGTCACCATCACACACTGACCCTGTATATGTCAGTCACCATCACTGACCCTGTATATGTCTGTCACCATCACTGACCCTGTATATGCCAGTCACCATCACTGACACAGTATATGTCAGTCACCATCACTGACCCTGTATATGCCAGTCACCTTCACACACTGACCCTGTATATGCCAGTCACCATCACACACTGGCCCTGTATGTGCCAGTCACCATCACACACTAACCCTGTATATGTCAGTCACCATCACTGACCCTGTATATGTCAGTTACCATCACTGACCCTGTATATGTCAGTCACCATCACTGACCCTGTATATGTCAGTCACCATCACACACTGACCCTGTATATGTCAGTTACCATCACTTATCCTGTATATGCCAGTCACCATCACATCACTGACCCTGTATATGTCAGTCACCATCACTGACCCTGTATATGTCTGTCACCATCACTGACCCTGTATATGCCAGTCACCATCACTGACCCAGTATATGTCAGTCACCATCACTGACCCTGTATATGCCAGTCACCATCACACACTGGCCCTGTATGTGCCAGTCACCATCACACACTAACCCTGTATATGTCAGTCACCATCACTGACCCTGTATATGTCAGTCACCATCACACACTGACCCTGTATATGCCAGTCACCATCGCACACTGACCCTATATGTGCCAGTCACCATCACACACTAACCCTGTATATGTCAGTCACCATCACTGACCCTGTATATGTCAGTCACCATCACTGACCCTGTATATGTCAGTCACCATCACTGACCCTGTATATGCCAGTCACCATCACACACTGACCCTGTATATGTCAGTCACCATCACTGACCCTGCATATGCCAGTCAACATCACTGACCCTGTATATGTCAGTCAACATCACTGACCCTGTATATGCCAGTCACCATCACACACTGACCCTGTATATGCCAGTCACCATCACTGGCCCTGTATATGTCAGTCACCATCACACACTGACCATGTATATGTCAGTCACCATCACTTACCCTGTATATGCCAGTCACCATCACATTACTGACCCTGTATATGTCGGTCACCATCACACACTGACCCTGTATATGTCAGTCACCATCACTGACCCTGCATATGCCAGTCACCATCACTGACCCTGTATATGTCAGTCACCATCACTGGTCCTGTATATGTCAGTCACCATCACTGACCCTGTATATGCCAGTCACCATCACACACTGACCCTGTATATGTCAGTTACCATCACTGACCCTGTATATGTCAGTCACCATCACACACTGACCCTGTATATGTCAGTCACCATCACTGACCCTGTATATGCCAGTCACCATCACATCACTGACCCTGTATGTGTCAGTCACCATCACACACTGACCCTGTATATGCCAGTCACCATCACATTACCGACCCTGTATATGTCAGTCACCATCACTGACCCTGTATATGCCAGTCACCATCACTGACCCTGTATATGCCAGTCACCATCAATGACACTGTATCTGTCAGTCACCATCACACACTGACCCTGTATATGTCAGTCACCATCACACACTGGCCCTGTATGTGCCAGTCACCATCACACACTAACCCTGTATATGTCAGTCACCATCACTGACCCTGTATATGTCAGTTACCATCACTGACCCTGTATATGTCAGTCACCATCACTGACCCTGTATATGTCAGTCACCATCACACACTGACCCTGTATATGTCAGTTACCATCACTTATCCTGTATATGCCAGTCACCATCACATCACTGACCCTGTATATGTCAGTCACCATCACTGACCCTGTATATGTCTGTCACCATCACTGACCCTGTATATGCCAGTCACCATCACTGACCCAGTATATGTCAGTCACCATCACTGACCCTGTATATGCCAGTCACCATCACACACTGGCCCTGTATGTGCCAGTCACCATCACACACTAACCCTGTATATGTCAGTCACCATCACTGACCCTGTATATGTCAGTCACCATCACACACTGACCCTGTATATGCCAGTCACCATCGCACACTGACCCTATATGTGCCAGTCACCATCACACACTAACCCTGTATATGTCAGTCACCATCACTGACCCTGTATATGTCAGTCACCATCACTGACCCTGTATATGTCAGTCACCATCACTGACCCTGTATATGCCAGTCACCATCACACACTGACCCTGTATATGTCAGTCACCATCACTGACCCTGCATATGCCAGTCAACATCACTGACCCTGTATATGTCAGTCAACATCACTGACCCTGTATATGCCAGTCACCATCACACACTGACCCTGTATATGCAAGTCACCATCCCTGGCCCTGTATATGTCAGTCACCATCACACACTGACCATGTATATGTCAGTCACCATCACTTACCCTGTATATGCCAGTCACCATCACATTACTGACCCTGTATATGTCGGTCACCATCACACACTGACCCTGTATATGTCAGTCACCATCACTGACCCTGCATATGCCAGTCACCATCACTGACCCTGTATATGTCAGTCACCATCACTGGTCCTGTATATGTCAGTCACCATCACTGACCCTGTATATGCCAGTCACCATCACACACTGACCCTGTATATGTCAGTTACCATCACTGACCCTGTATATGTCAGTCACCATCACACACTGACCCTGTATATGTCAGTCACCATCACTGACCCTGTATATGCCAGTCACCATCACATCACTGACCCTGTATGTGTCAGTCACCATCACACACTGACCCTGTATATGCCAGTCACCATCACATTACCGACCCTGTATATGTCAGTCACCATCACTGACCCTGTATATGCCAGTCACCATCACTGACCCTGTATATGCCAGTCACCATCAATGACACTGTATCTGTCAGTCACCATCACACACTGACCCTGTATATGTCAGTCACCATCACACACTGACCCTGTATATGTCAGTCACCATCACTGACCCTGCATATGCCAGTCACCATCACTGACCCTGTATATGTCAGTCACCATCACTGACCCTGTATATGCCAGTCACCATCACTGCCCCTGTATATGTCAGTTACCATCACATTACTGACCCTGTATATGTCAGTCACCATCACACACTGACCCTGTATATGTCAGTTACCATCACTGACCCTGTATATATCAGTCACCATCACACACTGACCCTGTATATGTCAGTCACCATCACACACTGACCCTGTATATGCCAGTCACCATCACACACTGACCCTGTATATGCCAGTCACCATCACATTACTGACCCTGCATATGCCAGTCACCATCACTGATCCTGTATATGTCAGTCACCATCACTGACCCTTTATATGCCAGTCACCATCACACACTGACCCTGTATATGTCAGTCACCATCACACACTGACCCTGTATATGCCAGTCACCATCACATTATTGACCCTGTATATGCCAGTCACCATCACTGACCCTGTATATGCCAGTCACCATCACTGACCCTGTATATGTAGTCCACCATCACTGACCCTGTATATGTCAGTCACCATCACATCACTGACACTGTATATGTCAGTCACCATCACTGACCCTGTATATGCCAGTCACCACCACACACTGACCCTGTATATGCCAGTCACCTTCACACACTGACCCTGTATTTGTCAGTCACCATCACACACTGACCCTGTATATGCCAGTCACCATCACATTACTGAACCTGTATATGTCAGTCACCATCAAACACTGACCCTGTATATGTCAGTCACCATCACTGACCCTGTATATGTCAGTCACCATCACTGACTCTGTATATGTCAATCACCATCACTGACCCGGTATATGCCAGTCACCATCACTGACTCTGTATATGTCAGTCACCATCACATCACTGACCCTGTATATGTCAGTCACCATCACTGACCCTGTATATGTCAGTCACCATCACTGACCCTGTATATGCCAGTCACCATCACATCACAGACCCTGTATATGTCAGTCACCATCACACACTGACCCTGTATATGCCAGTCACCATCACATTACTGACCCTGTATATGTCAGTCACCATCACTGACCATTTATATGCCAGTCACCATCACCGACCCTGTATATGCCAGTCACCATCACTGACCCTGTATATGTCAGTCACCATCACATCACTGACCCTGTATATGTCAGTCACCATCACTGACCCTGTATATGTCAGTCACCATCACATCACTGACCCTGTATATGTCAGTCACCATCACTGACCCTGTATATGCCAGTCACCATCACACACTGGCCCTGTATATGTCAGTCACCATCACTGACCCTGTATATGCCAGTCACCCTCACACACTGACCCTGTATATGTCAGTCACCATCACACACTGACCCTGTATATGCCAGTCACCATCACACACTGACCCTGTATATGCCAGTCACCATCACACACTGACCCTGGATATGTCAGTCACCATCACTGACCCTGTATATGTCAGTCACCATCACTGACCCTGTATATGCCAGTCACCATCACATCACTGCCCCTGTAAATGTCAGTCTCCATCACTGACCCTGTATATGCCAGTCACCATCACTGACCCTGTATATGCCAGTCACCATCGCTGGCCCTGTATATGCCAGTCACCCTCACACACTGACCCTGTATATGTCAGTCACCATCACACACTGACCCTGTATATGCCAGTCACCATCACACACTGACCCTGTATATGCCAGTCACCATCACACACTGACCCTTTATGTGTCAGTCACCATCACTGACACTGTATATGTCAGTCACCATCACTGACCCTGTATATGTCAGCCACCATCACTGACCCTGTATATGCCAGTCACCATCACTGACCCTGTATATGTCAGTCACCATCACTGACCCTGTATATGTCAGTCACCATCACATCACTGACACTGTATATGTCAGTCACCATCACTGACCCTGTATATGCCAGTCACCATCACACACTGACCCTGTATATGTCAGTCGCCATCACTGGCCCTGTATATGTCAGTCACCATCACTGACCCTGTATATGTCAGTCACCATCACATCACTGACACTGTATATGTCAGTCACCATCACTGACCCTGTATATGCCAGTCACCATCACACACTGACCCTGTATATGTCAGTCGCCATCACTGACCCTGTATATGTCAGTCACCATCACTGACCCTGTATATGTCAGTCACCATCACATCACTGACACTGTATATGTCAGTCACTATCACTGATCCTGTATATGTCAGTCACCATCACATCACTGACACTGTATATGTCAGTCACTATCACTGACACTGTATATGTCAGTCACCATCACTGACCCTGCATATGCTAGTCACCATCTCTGATCCTGTATATGTCAGTCACCATCACTGACCCTGTATATGCCCGTCACCATCATTGACCCTGTATATGTCAGTCACCATCACTGACCCTGTATATTTTAGTCAGCATCACACACTGACCCTGTCTATGCGAGTCACCATCACTAACCCTGTATATGTCAGTCACCATCACTGACCCTGTATATGCCAGTCACCATCACACACTGACCCTGTATATGCCAGTCACCATCACTGACCCTGTATATGTCAGTCGCCATCACTGACCCTGTATATGCCAGTCACCATCACATTACTGACCCTGTATATGTCAGTCACCATCACACACTGACCCTGTATATGTCAGTGACCATCACTGACCCTGTATATGTCAGTCACCATCACTGACCCGGTATATGTCAGTCACCATCACTGACCCAGTATATGTCAGTCACCATCACACACTGACCCTGCATATGTCAGTCACCATGACTGACCCTGTATATGTCAGTCACCATCACTGACCCGGTATATGTCAGTCACCATCACACACTGACCCTGTATATGTCAGTCACCATCACTGACCCTGTATATGTCTGTCACCATCACTGACCCTGTATATGCCAGTCACCATCACTGACACAGTATTTGTCAGTCACCATCACTGACCCTGTATATGCCAGTCACCTTCACACACTGACCCTGTATATGCCAGTCACCATCACACACTGGCCCTGTATGTGCCAGTCACCATCACACACTAACCCTGTATATGTCAGTCACCATCACTGACCCTGTATATGTCAGTTACCATCACTGACCCTGTATATGTCAGTCACCATCACTGACCCTGTATATGTCAGTCACCATCACACACTGACCCTGTATATGTCAGTTACCATCACTTATCCTGTATATGCCAGTCACCATCACATCACTGACCCTGTATATGTCAGTCACCATCACTGACCCTGTATATGTCTGTCACCATCACTGACCCTGTATATGCCAGTCACCATCACTGACCCAGTATATGTCAGTCACCATCACTGACCCTGTATATGCCAGTCACCATCACACACTGGCCCTGTATGTGCCAGTCACCATCACACACTAACCCTGTATATGTCAGTCACCATCACTGACCCTGTATATGTCAGTCACCATCACACACTGACCCTGTATATGCCAGTCACCATCGCACACTGACCCTATATGTGCCAGTCACCATCACACACTAACCCTGTATATGTCAGTCACCATCACTGACCCTGTATATGTCAGTCACCATCACTGACCCTGTATATGTCAGTCACCATCACTGACCCTGTATATGCCAGTCACCATCACACACTGACCCTGTATATGTCAGTCACCATCACTGACCCTGCATATGCCAGTCAACATCACTGACCCTGTATATGTCAGTCAACATCACTGACCCTGTATATGCCAGTCACCATCACACACTGACCCTGTATATGCCAGTCACCATCACTGGCCCTGTATATGTCAGTCACCATCACACACTGACCATGTATATGTCAGTCACCATCACTTACCCTGTATATGCCAGTCACCATCACATTACTGACCCTGTATATGTCGGTCACCATCACACACTGACCCTGTATATGTCAGTCACCATCACTGACCCTGCATATGCCAGTCACCATCACTGACCCTGTATATGTCAGTCACCATCACTGGTCCTGTATATGTCAGTCACCATCACTGACCCTGTATATGCCAGTCACCATCACACACTGACCCTGTATATGTCAGTTACCATCACTGACCCTGTATATGTCAGTCACCATCACACACTGACCCTGTATATGTCAGTCACCATCACTGACCCTGTATATGCCAGTCACCATCACATCACTGACCCTGTATGTGTCAGTCACCATCACACACTGACCCTGTATATGCCAGTCACCATCACATTACCGACCCTGTATATGTCAGTCACCATCACTGACCCTGTATATGCCAGTCACCATCACTGACCCTGTATATGCCAGTCACCATCAATGACACTGTATCTGTCAGTCACCATCACACACTGACCCTGTATATGTCAGTCACCATCACACACTGGCCCTGTATGTGCCAGTCACCATCACACACTAACCCTGTATATGTCAGTCACCATCACTGACCCTGTATATGTCAGTTACCATCACTGACCCTGTATATGTCAGTCACCATCACTGACCCTGTATATGTCAGTCACCATCACACACTGACCCTGTATATGTCAGTTACCATCACTTATCCTGTATATGCCAGTCACCATCACATCACTGACCCTGTATATGTCAGTCACCATCACTGACCCTGTATATGTCTGTCACCATCACTGACCCTGTATATGCCAGTCACCATCACTGACCCAGTATATGTCAGTCACCATCACTGACCCTGTATATGCCAGTCACCATCACACACTGGCCCTGTATGTGCCAGTCACCATCACACACTAACCCTGTATATGTCAGTCACCATCACTGACCCTGTATATGTCAGTCACCATCACACACTGACCCTGTATATGCCAGTCACCATCGCACACTGACCCTATATGTGCCAGTCACCATCACACACTAACCCTGTATATGTCAGTCACCATCACTGACCCTGTATATGTCAGTCACCATCACTGACCCTGTATATGTCAGTCACCATCACTGACCCTGTATATGCCAGTCACCATCACACACTGACCCTGTATATGTCAGTCACCATCACTGACCCTGCATATGCCAGTCAACATCACTGACCCTGTATATGTCAGTCAACATCACTGACCCTGTATATGCCAGTCACCATCACACACTGACCCTGTATATGCAAGTCACCATCCCTGGCCCTGTATATGTCAGTCACCATCACACACTGACCATGTATATGTCAGTCACCATCACTTACCCTGTATATGCCAGTCACCATCACATTACTGACCCTGTATATGTCGGTCACCATCACACACTGACCCTGTATATGTCAGTCACCATCACTGACCCTGCATATGCCAGTCACCATCACTGACCCTGTATATGTCAGTCACCATCACTGGTCCTGTATATGTCAGTCACCATCACTGACCCTGTATATGCCAGTCACCATCACACACTGACCCTGTATATGTCAGTTACCATCACTGACCCTGTATATGTCAGTCACCATCACACACTGACCCTGTATATGTCAGTCACCATCACTGACCCTGTATATGCCAGTCACCATCACATCACTGACCCTGTATGTGTCAGTCACCATCACACACTGACCCTGTATATGCCAGTCACCATCACATTACCGACCCTGTATATGTCAGTCACCATCACTGACCCTGTATATGCCAGTCACCATCACTGACCCTGTATATGCCAGTCACCATCAATGACACTGTATCTGTCAGTCACCATCACACACTGACCCTGTATATGTCAGTCACCATCACACACTGACCCTGTATATGTCAGTCACCATCACTGACCCTGCATATGCCAGTCACCATCACTGACCCTGTATATGTCAGTCACCATCACTGACCCTGTATATGCCAGTCACCATCACTGCCCCTGTATATGTCAGTTACCATCACATTACTGACCCTGTATATGTCAGTCACCATCACACACTGACCCTGTATATGTCAGTTACCATCACTGACCCTGTATATATCAGTCACCATCACACACTGACCCTGTATATGTCAGTCACCATCACACACTGACCCTGTATATGCCAGTCACCATCACACACTGACCCTGTATATGCCAGTCACCATCACATTACTGACCCTGCATATGCCAGTCACCATCACTGATCCTGTATATGTCAGTCACCATCACTGACCCTTTATATGCCAGTCACCATCACACACTGACCCTGTATATGTCAGTCACCATCACACACTGACCCTGTATATGCCAGTCACCATCACATTATTGACCCTGTATATGCCAGTCACCATCACTGACCCTGTATATGCCAGTCACCATCACTGACCCTGTATATGTAGTCCACCATCACTGACCCTGTATATGTCAGTCACCATCACATCACTGACACTGTATATGTCAGTCACCATCACTGACCCTGTATATGCCAGTCACCACCACACACTGACCCTGTATATGCCAGTCACCTTCACACACTGACCCTGTATTTGTCAGTCACCATCACACACTGACCCTGTATATGCCAGTCACCATCACATTACTGAACCTGTATATGTCAGTCACCATCAAACACTGACCCTGTATATGTCAGTCACCATCACTGACCCTGTATATGTCAGTCACCATCACTGACTCTGTATATGTCAATCACCATCACTGACCCGGTATATGCCAGTCACCATCACTGACTCTGTATATGTCAGTCACCATCACATCACTGACCCTGTATATGTCAGTCACCATCACTGACCCTGTATATGTCAGTCACCATCACTGACCCTGTATATGCCAGTCACCATCACATCACAGACCCTGTATATGTCAGTCACCATCACACACTGACCCTGTATATGCCAGTCACCATCACATTACTGACCCTGTATATGTCAGTCACCATCACTGACCATTTATATGCCAGTCACCATCACCGACCCTGTATATGCCAGTCACCATCACTGACCCTGTATATGTCAGTCACCATCACATCACTGACCCTGTATATGTCAGTCACCATCACTGACCCTGTATATGCCAGTCACCATCACACACTGACCCTGTATATGCCAGTCACCATCACTGACCCTGTATATACCAGTCACCATCACACACTGACCCTGTATATGCCAGTCACCATCACACACTGACCCTGTATATGTCAGTCACCATCACTGACCCTGCATATGCCAGTCACCATCACTGACCCTGTATATGTCAGTCACCATCACTGACCCTGTATATGCCAGTCACCATCACTGACCCTGTATATATGCCAGTCACCATCACACACTGACCCTGCATATGTCAGTTACCATCACTGACCCTGTATATGTCAGTCACCATCACACACTGACCCTGTATATGTCAGTCACCATCACATCACTGACCCTGTATATGCCAGTCACCATCACATTACTGACCCTGTATATGTCAGTCACCATCACTGACCCTGTATATGCCAGTCACCATCACATCACTGACCCTGTATATGCCAGTCACCATCACATTACTGACCCTGTATATGTCAGTCACCATCACACACTGACCCTATATATGTCAGTCACCATCACTGACCCTGTATATGTCAGTCACCATCACTGATCCTGTATATGTCAGTCACCATCACATCACTGACCCTGTATATGTCAGTGACTGCCACTGACCCTGTATATGTCAGTCACCATCACTGATCCTGCATATGTCAGTCACCATCACATCACTGACCCTGTATATGTCAGTCACCATCGCTGACCCTGTATATGTCAATCACCATCACTGACTCTGTATATGTCAGTCACCATCACATCACTGACCCTGTATATGTCAGTGACTGCCACTGACCCTGTATATGTCAGTCACCATCACTGATCCTGCATATGTCAGTCACCATCACATCACTGACCCTGTATATGTCAGTCACCATCGCTGACCCTGTATATGTCAGTCACCATCACATCACTGACCCTGTATATGTCAGTGACTGCCACTGACCCTGTATATGTCAGTCACCATCACTGATCCTGCATATGTCAGTCACCATCACATCACTGACCCTGTATATGTCAGTCACCATCGCTGACCCTGTATATGCCAGTCACCATCACTGACCCTGTATATGTCAGTCACCATCACTGACCCTGTAAATGTTAGTCATCATCACACACGGACCCTGTATATGTCAGTTACCATCACTGACCCTGTATATGCCAGTCACCATCACACACTGACCCTGTATATGTCAGACACCATCACTGACCCTGCATATGACAGTCACCATCACTGACCCTGTATATGTCAGTCACCATCACTGACCCTGTATATGCCAGTCACCATCACACACTGACCCTGTATATGCCAGTCACCATCACTGACCCTGTATATGTCAGTCACCATCACTGACCCTGTATATGCCAGTCACCATCACATCACTGACCCTGTATATGTCAGTCACCATCACACACTGACCCTGTATATGTCAGTCACCATCACACACTGACCCTGTATATGTCAGTCACCATCACTGACCCTGCATATGCCAGTCACCATCACTGACCCTGTATATGTCAGTCACCATCACTGACCCTGTATATGCCAGTCACCATCACTGACCCTGTATATGTCAGTCACCATCACATCACTGACCCTGTATATGTCAGTCACCATCACTGACCCTGTATATGTCAGTCACCATCACTGACCCTGTATATGCCAGTCACCATCACATCACTGACCCTGTATATGTCAGTCACCATCACTGACCCTGTATATGTCAGTCACCATCACATCACTGACCAAACTCACTGGTGTGCCTGACCAAAGACGTTGATTTTCCTGTCGTTCGACAATAGCACAGGTTACAATCCAAATCCATTAAAAACAGCCTGAATGGTGAGAGAGAGAGAGGGCGAGGGAGAGGGAGAGAAGGAGAGGGAGAGATGAAGAGGGAGAGAGAGAGAGAGAGACAGAGAGAGGGGGTGGGATTTAGAGAGAGGGAGCGAGAGAGAGAGAGACAGGGATCGAGAGAGAGAGAGAGAGAGAGAGATGGCTGTAATATCCTTTTATTGCTATGCTGTCTGTCGCCGCGCTTTTTGTTGACATTGATATTTTTCAAAGGGGTTTAATTTGATTTGAGCTGTATCAGACTAAAGGAGACCCGCCTCCATTCTGTCCTCACATCATGTCTTCTTTCGGCTAACGCTTGGCTGCTTATCTTCCCCTAGGCTCTATCTGGGTATCAGATCTTGCCTCACTTAGACTCCAGATGAGTGATCTGTCTGCACTAAGATCACTGAAAGGGTGCGGTGATGTTATCCACATGCCAACAGCATCCAAGTTTTCCTGCAGATGTTGTAACACTTGTCTAGATTCTAATTATTATTTTTTTTATTTTTTGGGGGGGGGGTGTTTTAAGACGGTCCTACCAAAGACCATTTAGCTTTATGAATTTGAATATGAATTTGAATTTTAAGAGGGAGAGGGGGAGAAGGAGATGGAGAGAGGAAGAGAGAGGAAGAGAGAGAGAGAGAGAGAGAGAGGAAGAGAGAGAGAGACGGCAAAAAAAATGTAGGGCTAAAAGTAGGGCTTTTGTACACTACCGTAGAATAGTTTGGAGTCACTTAGAAAGAAAAGCAACACAAAAAATGTGTCCATTTATAATGACACCAAATTGATCAGAAATACAGTGTAGACATTGTTAATGTTGTAAATAAATATTGTAGCTGGAAACAGCTGATTTTTTTATGGAATATCTACACAGTTGTACAGAGGCCCATTATCAGAAACTATCACTCCTGTGTTCCAATGGTGAACAACTGAGCAAGATTGACAAGTACATTACAGTGTCCAGTTTGAGAAACACCTCACAAGTCCTCAACTGGCAGCTTCATTAAATAGTACCCGCAAAGCATCAGTCTCTATGTCAACAGTAAAGAGACGACTACGGGATGCTGGCCTTCTAGGCAGAGTTGCAAAGAAAAGGCCTTATCTCAGACTGGCCAATAAAAATAAAAGATTGAGATGGGTAAAAGAACACAGACACTGGACAGAGGAACACTGCCTAGAAGGCCAGCATCCCGGAGTCGCCTCTTCACTGTTGATTTTGAGACGGGTGTTTTGCGGATACTACAGTATTTAATGAAACAGCCAGTTGAGGACTTGTGAGGCATCTGTTTCTCAAACTAGACACTATAATATAATGTAGTACACAGCGTTGTACGAGATCTTCAGTTTCTTGGCAATTTCTCACTTGGAATAGCCTTCATTTCTCAGAACAAGAATAGACTGATGAGTTTCAGAAGAAAGTTCTTTGTTTCTGGCCGTTTTGAGCCTGTAATTGAACCCACAAATGCTGATGCTCCAGATACTCAACTAGATGAATGAAGGCCAGTTTTATTCCTTCTTTAATCCGAACAACAGTTTTCAGCTGTGCTAACATAATTGCAAAAGGGTTTTCTAATAACACATTAGCCTTTTTAAAATGATAAACTTGGATTAGCTAACACAACGTGCCATTGGAACACAGGAGTGATGGTTGCTGATAATGGGCCTCTCTACGCCTATGTAGATATTCCGTAAAAAGTTTCCAGCTACAACAGTCATTTACAACATTTTTCTTTAAAAATTAAGGACATTTTTAAGTGACCTCAAACTTTTGAACGGTAATGTATATTTACAATTTTTTGGAGAAAACAGTGAAGTTAATCGTACTGCTATTAAAACCCTAGAAACGAATTGAATAACAGATTCATACTAAACAGATGGTCAAAAGTACATTTAAAGGAAGTGTCTAGCCCGAACCTTCCCGGACACTACCCTCTGGGCAACCACTGCTTGAATCAATGTTGTTTTCACGTTATTTCAATACAATTACGTTGAACCAATGTGGAATAGAAGTTGAATTGACGTCTGTATCCAGTGGGTACAGAACTTGGCACATGGACGGCATCGACTTCAGCCTGTAGAGGTCGTAGACCGGAGAACACCATTGTATTCGTGAGAGTCTCATCTCTCAGTAGCTGGGGTCATTTTGGTGCCAAACTGTTCGTCATTTTTGGTTGAGCAGACCGATTTTGAGAATGTAGCTATACAACGGCCACCTTTCACCTCAGATTCAGAGCGCCGACATCGGCAGATACAGTGGATGGAGATGCAGTCCATGCAAAAATATGTTATGTTTTTAATATGCTGATTTGATTTAAGTACAGGCACAGGAATATGGAAAGAGATGCACTCAAAGAGACAACAAGAGAGAGAATGAGAGTGGGCAAGGGAGAGAGAGAGAAATGGGGAGTAAGAGTGAGAAAGAGAGCGGGAGATAGGGAGAAAGACAGAGAAAGAGATTAGACTGTCTTCTAAAATGGATGTCCCCCCCCCCCCTTGATCGATGATGATCTATGAAGATGAGTGTTTAGCCGGAAGGCGCTATGTGGGAGCCGTGACTGTGCGGGGACATCAAGAGTATGTAGCAGGAAGGAGATGTGTGGGAAGGGAAGAGGGCCGTGACTGTGCTGGGACATCAAAAGTATGTAGCAGGAAGGAGATGTGTGGGCAGGAAAGAGGGCTGTGACTGTCAGGGACATCAAGAGTATGTAGCAGGAAGGAGATGTGTGGGAAGGGTAGAGGGACATCAAGAGTATGTAGCAGGAAGGAGATGTATGGGAAGGGTAGAGGGACATCAAGAGTATGTAGCAGGAAGGAGATGTGTGGGAAGGGTAGAGGGACATCAAGAGTATGTAGCAGGAAGCAGATGTATGGGAAGGGTAGAGGGACATCAAGAGTATGTAGCAGGAAGGAGATGTGTGGGAAGGGAAGAGGGACATCAAGAGTATGTAGCAGGAAGGAGATGTATGGGAAGGGAAGAAGGGAGCTGTGCTGGGACATCAAGAGTATGTAGCAGGAAGGAGATGTGTGGGAAGGGTAGAGGGACATCAAGAGTATGTAGCAGGAAGGAGATGTATGGGAAGGGTAGAGGGACATCAAGAGTATGTAGCAGGAAGGAGATGTGTGGGAAGGGAAGAGGGACATCAAGAGTATGTAGCAGGAAGGAGATGTATGGGAAGGGAAGAGGGGAGCTGTGCTGGGACATCAAGAGTATGTAGCAGGAAGGAGATGTATGGGAAGGGTAGAGGGACATCAGTATGTAGCAGGAAGGAGATGTATGGGAAGGGTAGAGGGACATCAAGAGTATGTAGCAGGAAGGAGATGTGTGGGAAGGGAAGAGGGGAGCTGTGCTGGGATATGTGTGTGTAGCAGGAAGGAGATGTGTGGGAAGGGAAGAGGGGAGCTGTGCTGGGATATCAAGAGTATGTAGCAGGAAGGAGATGTGTGGGAAGGGTAGAGGGACATCAAGAGTATGTAGCAGGAAGGAGATGTATGGGAAGGGAAGAAGGGAGCTGTGCTGGGACATCAAGTGTATGTAGCAGGAAGGAGATGTGTGGGAAGGGTAGAGGGACATCAAGAGTATGTAGCAGGAAGGAGATGTATGGGAAGGGTAGAGGGACATCAAGAGTATGTAGCAGGAAGGAGATGTGTGGGAAGGGAAGAGGGACATCAAGAGTATGTAGCAGGAAGGAGATGTATGGGAAGGGAAGAGGGGAGCTGTGCTGGGACATCAAGAGTATGTAGCAGGAAGGAGATGTATGGGAAGGGTAGAGGGACATCAGTATGTAGCAGGAAGGAGATGTATGGGAAGGGTAGAGGGACATCAAGAGTATGTAGCAGGAAGGAGATGTGTGGGAAGGGAAGAGGGGAGCTGTGCTGGGATATGTGTGTGTAGCAGGAAGGAGATGTGTGGGAAGGGAAGAGGGGAGCTGTGCTGGGATATGTGTGTGTAGCAGGAAGGAGATGTATGGGAAGGGTAGAGGGGAGCTGTGCTGGGATATGTGTGTGTAGCAGGAAGGAGATGTATGGGAAGGGAAGAAGGGAGCTGTGCTGGGATATGTGTGTGTAGCAGGAAGGAGATGTATGGGAAGGGTAGAGGGGAGCTGTGCTGGGATATGTGTGTGTAGCAGGAAGGAGATGTATGGGAAGGGAAGAGGGGAGCTGTGCTGGGATATGTGTGTGTAGCAGGAAGGAGATGTATGGGAAGGGTAGAGGGGAGCTGTGCTGGGATATGTGTGTGTAGCAGGAAGGAGATGTATGGGAAGGGAAGAAGGGAGCTGTGCTGGGATATGTGTGTGTAGCAGGAAGGAGATGTGTGGGAAGGGAAGAGGGGAGCTGTGCTAGGATATGTGTGTGTAGCAGGAAGGAGATGTGTGGGAAGGGAAGAGGGGAGCTGTGCTGGGATATGTGTGTGTAGCAGGAAGGAGATGTGTGGGAAGGGAAGAGGGGAGCTGTGCTGGGATATGTGTGTGTAGCAGGAAGGAGATGTGTGGGAAGGGAAGAGGGGAGCTGTTCTGGGATATGTGTGTGTAGCAGGAAGGAGATGTGTGGGAAGGGAAGAGGGGAGCTGTGCTGGGATATGTGTGTGTAGCAGGAAGGAGATGTGTGGGAAGGGAAGAGGGGAGCTGTGCTGGGATATGTGTGTGTAGCAGGAAGGAGATGTGTGGGAAGGGAAGAGGGGAGCTGTTCTGGGATATGTGTGTGTAGCAGGAAGGAGATGTATGGGAAGGGTAGAGGGGAGCTGTGCTGGGATATGTGTGTGTAGCAGGAAGGAGATGTGTGGGAAGGGAAGAGGGGAGCTGTGCTGGGATATGTGTGTGTAGCAGGAAGGAGATGTGTGGGAAGGGAAGAGGGGAGCTGTGCTAGGATATGTGTGTGTAGCAGGAAGGAGATGTGTGGGAAGGGTAGAGGGGAGCTGTGCTGGGATATGTGTGTGTAGCAGGAAGGAGATGTATGGGAAGGGAAGAGGGGAGCTGTGCTGGGATATGTGTGTGTAGCAGGAAGGAGATGTATGGGAAGGGTAGAGGGGAGCTGTGCTGGGATATGTGTGTGTAGCAGGAAGGAGATGTATGGGAAGGGAAGAGGGGAGCTGTGCTGGGATATGTGTGTGTAGCAGGAAGGAGATGTATGGGAAGGGTAGAGGGGAGCTGTGCTGGGATATGTGTGTGTAGCAGGAAGGAGATGTATGGGAAGGGTAGAGGGGAGCTGTGCTGGGATATGTGTGTGTAGCAGGAAGGAGATGTATGGGAAGGGTAGAGGGGAGCTGTGCTGGGATATGTGTGTGTAGCAGGAAGGAGATGTATGGGAAGGGTAGAGGGGAGCTGTGCTGGGATATGTGTGTGTAGCAGGAAGGAGATGTATGGGAAGGGTAGAGGGGAGCTGTGCTGGGATATGTGTGTGTAGCAGGAAGGAGATGTGTGGGAAGGGTAGAGGGGAGCTGTGCTGGGATATGTGTGTGTAGCAGGAAGGAGATGTGTGGGAAGGGAAGAGGGGAGCTGTGCTGGGATATGTGTGTGTAGCAGGAAGGAGATGTATGGGAAGGGTAGAGGGGAGCTGTGCTGGGATATGTGTGTGTAACAGGAAATAATAAACAAACACATCAGCTTGCTCTTTTCTTGTCAACGACAAATCTCCCTATACAAAACAACACAAATATATTCATACGCTATACAGTACATTGAAAGTACAGAACAGATCAGTCTTCCTTCCTTCCTTCCTTTCTTCACTTCTCCAGCCTCTCTCTCTCCTCTCTGTCACATGATTAGGGGTTTATTTACAAGCTTAAATTAGCCACAGTTAACTTGTCATAGTCAGCCTGCCTCTTCATGACCTCACCACACCCCCCACCCCCTCCATCACTCCCTCACTGACGTTTTCTCTCTCTGCCTCTCTCTCACCTGGATTGGCATCTCCCTCTAGAAATAACCATTGCCCCCTCTCTCTCTCTCTCTAGCACTTAAACATCAACTAGATTCTAACTGATATGACTTCTTTATAGAATGTATTACCTGCAGAGGATGTATTTTTGCTTGTGTATTTGTCAAAGCAGGGGATTCCCCATCCATTTTTGGCAGACCTCATCATTGGCATCTCAAGGCCTTCCTAGCTGTACTGGTAATAGTTAAAGGATTACAGGCGTTTTCATTAATGCTGTTCTTCCCTCAGTGTGGGCTCTGACAGTTACTCATTCTAATGGCGGCAGCACAGAAACCAATACAAGGGGGAACACTGGCTGGGTGCCCCCGTGTGTGTGTGTGTGTGTGTGTGTGTGTGTGTGTGTGTGTGTGTGTGTGCGTGCGAGCGTGCCTGGTGGGAGTCATCTATTGGGTTTGTAAATTAATGATATACTAACCGTAGACAGTATTATTAATGATATACTAACCGTAGACAGTATTATTAATGATATACTAACCGTAGACAGTATTATTAATGATATACTAACCGTAGACAGTATTATTAATGATATACTAACCACAGACAGTACTAATGATATACTAACCACAGACAGTACTAATGATATACTAACCACAGACAGTACTAATGATATACTAACCGTAGACAGTACTAATGATATACTAACCGTAGACAGTACTAATGATATACTAACCGTAGACAGTACTAATGATATACTAACCGTAGACAGTACTAATGATATACTAACCACAGACAGTACTAATGATATACTAACCACAGACAGTACTAATGATATACTAACCATAGACAGTACTAATGATATACTAACCACAGACAGTACTAATGATATACTAACCACAGACAGTAGTAATGATATACTAACCATAGACAGTACTAATGATATACTAACCATAGACAGTACTAATGATATACTAACCATAGACAGTACTAATGATATACAAACCACAGACAGTACTAATGATATACTAACCACAGACAGTACTAATGATATACTAACCATAGACAGTACTAATGATATACTAACCATAGACAGTACTAATGATATACTAACCATAGACAGTACTAATGATATACTAACCATAGACAGTACTAATGATATACTAACCACAGACAGTACTAATGATATACTAACCATAGACAGTACTAATGATATACAAACCACAGACAGTACTAATGATATACTAACCACAGACAGTACTAATGATATACTAACCACAGACAGTACTAATGATATACTAACCACAGACAGTACTAATGATATACTAACCACAGACAGTACTAATGATATACTAACCACAGACAGTACTAATGATATACTAACCATAGACAGTACTAATGATATACTAACCACAGACAGTACTAATGATATACTAACCATAGACAGTACTAATGATATACTAACCATAGACAGTACTAATGATATACTAACCACAGACAGTACTAATGATATACAAACCATAGACAGTACTAATGATATACTAACCACAGACAGTACTAATGATATACAAACCGTAGACAGTATTAGTTATACCCTAACCAAAGGAAACACAGACATCTCATCTCAGTGTCTCTGTATGAGTGGGGTTCAGTTCTCCTGTACAAGACATGCTCTATCACACTGTACATCTCTGCCTCTTTTCTTTTTTCTCATTCTCCTTGTTTCCATCCAGATGGAACTACGCCTTATAGCTCAAACTGGGAATAAAGAGAGAGAAACAAACGTTGGATTAAAGCCTTGATGAAAAAGGTATTACCCAGAATGCCACAAATACTGTTACTGGCCATTAAGCAATTGACAGAGAGCAGAAAAAGGGGTTTAGATATGGAAGGTTTGAATTCCCGAGGGCCATTGTAGCCCATTTCAATTTATCACATTACAAATATGGGAAGAAAATAATTAGGGTCTGTTTTTATGTTGGCTAGTATTCAATTAGGGTTTTTAATAAGACTATGTGCTCACTCTCCCTTCCTGCCTGCTTTTTCACCCTGGCAGAATGAAATTATACAACTGAATTAGGGTGCTGATGAGGTATTAGGGTGCTGATGAGGTATTATGATGTTGATGAGATATTAGGCTGCTGATGAGGTATTGGACTGCTGATGAGGTATTAGACTGTTGATGAGGTATGGGGCTGCTGATGAGGTTTTGGACTGCTGATGAGGTATTGGACTTCTGATGAGGTATTAGACTTCTGATGAGGTATTAGACTGCTGATGAAATATTAAGCTGCTGATAAGGTATGGGGCTGCTGATGAGGTATCAGAGTTCAAATGAGGTTTTGGGCTGCTGATGAGGTATTAGACTGCTGATGAGGTATTAGACTGTTGATGAGGTAATGGACTGCTGATCAGGTATTAGGGTGCTGATGAGGTATTAGACTGCTGATGAGGTATTAGACTGCTGATGAGGTATTAGACTGCTGATGAGGTATTGGACTGCTGATGAGGTATTGGACTGCTGATGAGGTATTGGACTGCTGATGAGGTAATGGACTGCTGATGAGGTATTATGCTGCTGATGAGGTATTAGACTGCTGATGAGGTATGGGGCTGCTGATGAGGTATGGGGCTGCTGATGAGGTATCAGCGTTCTAATGAGGTTTTCGGCTTCTGATGAGGTATTAGACTGCTGATGAGGTATCAGCGTTCTAACGAGGTTTTGGACTGCTGATGAGGTATTAGACTGCTGATGAGGTATTAGGCTGCTGATGAGGTATTGGACTGCTGATGCGGTATTATACTGCTGATGCGGTATTATGCTGCTGATGAGGTATTAGACTGCTGATGCGGTATTATGCTGCTGATGAGGTATCAGCGTTCTAATGAGGTATTGGACTGCTGATGAGGTATGGGGCTGCTGATGAGGTATTATGCTGCTGATGAGGTATTAGACTGCTGATGAGGTATTAGACTGCTGATGAGGTATTAGACTGCTGATGAGGTATTAGACTGCTGATGAGGTATTAGACTGCTGATGAGGTATCAGCGTTCTAATGAGGTTTTGGGCTGCTGATGAGGTATTATGCTGCTGATGAGGTATTGGGCTGCTGATGAGATATTAGACTGCTGATGAGGTATTAGACTGCTGATGAGATATTAAGCTGCTGATAAGGTATGGGGCTGCTGATGAGGTATCAGCATTCAAATGAGGTTTTGGGCTGCTAATGAGGTATTAGACTGCTGATGAGGTATTAGACTGCTGATGAGATATTAAGCTGCTGATGAGGTGTCATCGTTCTAATAGGTTTTGGGCTGCTAATGAGGTATTAGACTGCTGATGAGGTATTAGACTGCTGATGAGGTATTAGACTGCTGATGGGATATTATGCTGCTGATGAGGTATCAGCGTTCTAATGAGGTTTTTGGCTGCTGATGATGTATTAGACTGCTGATGAGGTATTAGACTGCTGATGAGTTATTAGACTGCTGATTAGTTATTAGTCTGCTGATGTGGTATTATAACATAGGAAGGGCCACCCTCAGATTGGGGAGAGAGGTGTGAAGGAGGGATGGAGGGAAGGAGCAATAGAAGGATAAGTAATAAAGGGGTGTGATGGAGGGATGGAGGGAAGGATATGAGGAGTAACAACAGTAACAACAAATCGCTATCTATTACTAAATTCAATTCAAGGGCTTTGTTACCATGGGAAACATATGCTAACATTGCCAAAGCAAGTGAAATAGATAATAGACAAATGTCAAGTAATCAATCAGAAATCAACAGTAAACATTAAACTCAGAAACATTTTAAAGGATTAGAGACATTTCAAATATCGTCTTATGTCTATATACTGTAAAGTGTTGTAACGATGTGCAAATAGTCAAAGTCCAAAAGGGAAAATAAAATAAATATGGGTTTTGTGAATTCTTGGTTGTTGAGCGGACCCCAGACCTGACAACCATAAAGGGCAATGGGCTCTATGACAGAGTCAGGTATTTTTAGCCAGACACTAATTGGTATATCAAATTTTATGTTCCTTTTGATGGCATAGAAGTCCCTTCTTGCCTTGTCTCTCAGATTGTTCACAGCTTTGTGGAAGCTTACTCTTGTGCTGATGTTTAGGCCGAGTTTGTCATTTTTTTTTTTAGAGCTTTGTGCTCTAGGATAGTGGTTCCCAAACGTTTTATAGTCCCGTACCCCTTCAAACATTCAACCTCCAGCTGCATTCTCTCTCTAGCACCAGAGTCAGCGCAATCACGCCATTGTAAGCCTGCCACACATTATACGATACATTTATTAAACAATGGGATAGGTGTATGTTTTTGTCACAACCGGCTCGTGGAAAGTGACAAAGAGCTCTTATAGGACAAGGGCACAAATAATAATATAATAATAATCAATCATTTTGCTCTTTATTTAGCCATTTACATTTAAAACCTTATTTGTTCTTCGAAAATAGTGAATAACTCACCACAGGTTAATGAGAAGGATATGCTGGAAAAGAAGCCCATAACTCTACAATGTTGGGTTGTATTGGAGAGAGTCTCAGTCTTAAATCATTTTTCACACACAGTCTGTGCCTGTATTTAGTTTTCATGCTAGTGAGGGCCGAGAATCCAGTCTCACATATGGACGTGGTTGCAAAGGGCATCAGTGTCTTAACAGCGCTATTTGCCAAGGGTAGGATACTCTGAGGGCAGCCCAATCCGGAAATCTGGCAGTAGCTTCTGATTAAATTCAATTTTCACAGAACCTCGTTTCAATTTTGATGAATCTCTCTTGTTCAGATATCAGTAAGTGGACTGAAGGCAGGGTTGAATATCCAAGATGGCGTAGCAGTAAGTCGTCCTGTCGTGTCGTGTCCCTGTATATTTTGTTTATATTTTGTTTATTTTTCGTTTTTTTTACATATTTTTCGTTTTTTACATAGCTATCCCTTTAAAAACATTTTGCTAAACCTAAGCTTCCAAATACGCTGGATCTTCACAACTAGCTATCTAGCTAAACTGCAACCCTGGATGATTACCCCTGGCTAGCGTTTCCACCCACTTAGCTTGAAGCTAGCCCGGCCTGCGCTACCACCGTAGCATACTCCTGAGCTACAATACCCGGGCCCACGACCGGTCTATCGATGTCACCGCATGAAGAGGAATAAACAGACTCACCCCATCGCGACGTCCCCCAAAGGCTAACTCTCTAGCCCTCGCTATCTCCCTGCTTGCTAATTCGGCCTGCTAACTGCTAGCTTGTCCAGCTCCGGTCCGCTAACTGCTACCTTGTCTAGCCCGGGCCTACAAACTGTTAGCTTGTTAGCACAGGCCTGCTAACCGCCTGAATCGCCGCGTCCCAAACGCCCACCGGACCCATATTTACTTTCTATCTCTTTTGACTTTTAATTTGTTTATACCTTCCGGAAACCTGCCTCACCCAATGTGATACGGAATCGCTATTATTTTTTATTTATTTTTAGAACACACTCAAGAACCTCCAGAAGCTAACCAGCTAACTAGCTACAAGCTATTTAGTCATTGTTCGTTTTTTTAACCTGGATAACACTCGCCAGTCCAGCTTCCCTTCCCCATCCACCGCTGCCCCCTGGACACTGATCTCTTGGCTACATAGCTGATGCACGCTGGACTGTCCATAAATCACGGTACTCCATTCTGCTTGTTTGTTTTATCTGTTGGCCCCGTTGCCTAGTCTACGCCATTTTACCTGCTGTTGTTGTGCTAGCTGATTAGCTGTTGTCTCACCTACTGTTTTAGCTAGCTTTCCCAATTCAACACGTGTGATTACTGTATGCCTCGCTGTATGTCTCTCTCAAATGTCAATATGCCTTGTATACTGTTGTTCAGGTTAGTTATCATTGTTTTAGTTCACAATGGAGCCCCTAGTTCCACTCTTCATACCCCTGATAACTCCTTTGTCCCACCTCCCACACATGCGGTGACCTCACCCATTACTACCAGCATGTCCAGAGATACAACCTCTCTCATCATCACCCAGTGCCTGGGCTTACCTCCGCTGTACCCGCACCCCACCATACCCCTGTCTGCGCATTATGCCCTGAATATATTCTACCATGCCCAGAAACCTGCTCCTCTTATTCTCTGTCCCCAACGCTCTAGGCGACCAGTTTTGATAGCCTTTAGCCGCACCCTCATACTACTCCTTCTCTGTTCCGCGGGTGATGTGGAGGTAAACCCAGGCCCTGCATGTCCCCAGGCACCCTCATTTGTTGACTTCTGTGTTCGAAAAAGCCTTGGTTTCATGCATGTCAACATCAGAAGCCTCCTCCCTAAGTTTGTCTTACTCACTGCTTTAGCACACTCTGCTAACCCTGATGTCCTTGCTGTGTCTGAATCCTGGCTCAGGAAGGCCACCAAAAATTCAGAGATTTCCATACCCAACTATAACATCTTCCGTCAAGATAGAACTGCCAAAGGGGGAGGAGTTGCAGTTTACTGCAGAGATGGCCTGCAAAGTAATGTCATACTTTCCAGGTCCATACCCAAACAGTTCGAACTACTAATTTTGAAAATTACTCTCTCCAGAAATAAGTCTCTCACGGTTGCCGCCTGCTACCGACCCCCCTCAGCTCCCAGCTGTGCCCTGGACACCATTTGTGAATTGATCGCCCCCCATCTAGCTTCAGAGTTTGTTCTGTTAGGTGACCTAAACTGGGATATGCTTAACACCCCGCCAGTCCTACAATCTAAGCTAGATGCCCTCAATCTCACACAAATCATCAAGGAACCCACCAGGTACAACCCTAACTCTGTAAACAAGGGCACCCTCATAGACGTCATCCTGACCAACTGGCCCTCCAAATACACCTCCGCTGTCTTCAACCAGGATCTCAGCGATCACTGCCTCATTGCCTGTATCCGCTACGGAGCCGCAGTCAAACGACCACCCCTCATCACTGTCAAACGCTCCCTAAAACACTTCTGTGAGCAGGCCTTTCTAATCGACCTGGCCCGGGTATCCTGGAAGGACATTGACCTCATCCCGTCAGTTGAGGATGCCTGGTCATTCTTTAAAAGTAACTTCCTCACCATTTTAGATAAGCATGCTCCGTTCAAAAAATGCAGAACTAAGAACAGATACAGCCCTTGGTTCACCCCAGACCTGACTGCCCTCGACCAGCACAAAAACATCCTGTGGCGGACTGCAATAGCATCGAATAGTCCCCGTGATATGCAACTGTTCAGGGAAGTCCGGAACCAATACACGCAGTCAGTCAGGAAAGCTAAGGCCAGCTTCTTCAGGCAGAAGTTTGCATCCTGTAGCTCCAACTCCAAAAAGTTCTGGGACACTGTGAAGTCCATGGAGAACAAGAGCACCTCCTCCCAGCTGCCCACTGCACTGAGGCTAGGTAACACGGTCACCACTGATAAATCCATGATTATCGAAAACTTCAATAAGCATTTCTCAACGGCTGGCCATGCCTTCCGCCTGGCTACTTCAACCTCGGCCAACAGCTCCGCCCCCCCCGCAGCTCCTCGCCCAAGCCTCTCCAGGTTCTCCTTTACCCAAATCCAGATAGCAGATGTTCTGAAAGAGCTGCAAAACCTGGACCCCTACAAATCAGCTGGGCTTGACAATCTGGACCCTCTATTTCTGAAACTATCTGCCACCATTGTCGCAACCCCTATTACCAGCCTGTTCAACCTCTCTTTCATCTCGTCTGAGATCCCCAAGGATTGGAAAGCTGCCGCAGTCATCCCCCTCTTCAAAGGGGGAGACACCCTGGACCCAAACTGTTACAGACCTATATCCATCCTGCCCTGCCTATCTAAGGTCTTCGAAAGCCAAGTCAACAAACAGGTCACTGACCATCTCGAATCCCACCGTACCTTCTCCGCTGTGCAATCTGGTTTCCGAGCCGGTCATGGGTGCACCTCAGCCACACTCAAGGTACTAAACGACATCATAACCGCCATCGATAAAAGACAGTACTGTGCAGCCGTCTTCATCGACCTCGCCAAGGCTTTCGACTCTGTCAATCACCATATTCTTATCGGCAGACTCAGTAGCCTCGGTTTTTCGGATGACTGCCTTGCCTGGTTCACCAATTACTTTGCAGACAGAGTTCAGTGTGTCAAATCGGAGGGCATGCTGTCCGGTCCTCTGGCAGTCTCTATGGGGGTGCCACAGGGTTCAATTCTCGGGCCGACTCTTTTCTCTGTGTATATCAATGATGTTGCTCTTGCTGCGGGCGATTCCCTGATCCACCTCTACGCAGACGACACCATTCTATATACTTTCGGCCCGTCTTTGGACACTGTGCTATCTAACCTCCAAACAAGCTTCAATGCCATACAACACTCCTTCCGTGGCCTCCAACTGCTCTTAAACGCTAGTAAAACCAAATGCATGCTTTTCAACCGGTCGCTGCCTGCACCTGCATGCCCGACTAGCATCACCACCCTGGATGGTTCCGACATAGAATATGTGGACGTCTATAAGTACCTAGGTGTCTGGCTAGACTGCAAACTCTCCTTCCAGACTCATATCAAACATCTCCAATCGAAAATCAAATCAAGAGTCGGCTTTCTATTCCGCAACAAAGCCTCCTTCACTCAAGCCGCCAAGCTTACCCTAGTAAAACTGACTATCCTACCGATCCTCGACTTCGGCGATGTCATCTACAAAATGGCTTCCAACACTCTACTCAGCAAACTGGATGCAGTCTATCACAGTGCCATCCGTTTTGTCACTAAAGCACCTTATACTACCCACCACTGCGACTTGTATGCTCTAGTCGGCTGGCCCTCGCTACATATTCGTCGCCAGACCCACTGGCTCCAGGTCATCTACAAGTCTATGCTAGGTAAAGCTCCGCCTTATCTCAGCTCACTGGTCACGATGGCAACACCCATCCGTAGCACGCGCTCCAGCAGGTGTATCTCACTGATCATCCCTAAAGCCAACACCTCATTTGGCCGCCTTTCGTTCCAGTACTCTGCTGCCTGTGACTGGAACGAATTGCAAAAATCGCTGAAGTTGGAGACTTTCATCTCCCTCACCAACTTCAAACATCAGCTATCTGAGCAGCTAACCGATCACTGCAGCTGTACATAGTCTATTGGTAAATAGCCCACCCTTTTCACCTACCTCATCCCCATACTGTTTTTATTTATTTACTTTTCTGCTCTTCTGCACACCAATATCTCTACCTGTACATGACCATCTGATCTTTTATCACTCCAGTGTTAATCTGCAAAATTGTAATTATTTGCCTACCTCCTCATGCCTTTTGCACACATTGTATATAGACCCCCCCTTCGTTTTCTACTGTGTTATTGACTTGTTAATTGTTTACTCCATGTGTAACTCTTTGTTGTATGCTCACACTGCTATGCTTTATCTTGGCCAGGTCGCAGTTGCAAATGAGAACTTGTTCTCAACTAGCCTACCTGGTTAAATAAAGGTGAAATAAAATAAAAATAAAAATAAATGGAAGGGATAATGCATCCAGTTGTTTGTGTCATCTGTTTCGGGAAAGTATCTGTGTAATTGCGCACCCAACTCACTCAGGTGCTTCGCCATATCACATTTGACATTGTCTGTAAGCTTGTGTTCATTTTTACACAAATGATCATACAATGATGGAAAGACCTGTGTGTTGTCCTTGTTAACTCAGACAGTGAAGAGCTCCAACTTCTTAATCATAGCCTCAGCTTTGTCCCGCACATTGAAAATAGTTGTGGAGATTCCCTGTAATCCTAGATGCAGATCCTGCTGAACGCGGAACGAGGAAGAGCTGCTAGTCTCTGTCCAGTGATCCGGCCGACCAAGGACGGGTCTGAGGAGCTACTTGGCGCCGCTGCATATCAAGCTAGTGGGGTTTTCTTGAACGCAGACCGCGACGCGGTTAGCCATTCTGACTGGGCCCGCTGATTTTCCCGGGTTTGCGGCGGTCTACAACCCTGCTGTTTTTGTTTTTTTCAAATTTTCCCCATGACCTGCCCTGTCTGGAACTGCGAGGAGTAACAGCGTAACCTACGTTGCTAGCTACCATGACAAATACCAAAGCCGGCGGGAGTACCGTTGAGGAGTGGTGTCTCTCTATCACAGGTGAAGTATATTTTAAACGAACAAAAAGAGACACACAAGCAGTTGTTACAACAACAAGAAAAAAGTTAAGTGTCCAAATACTCGTGGATTCTACTAATAAAAGAAAATAAATAAAACAAAATAGACCCTCAAACGCTCACGTTTCATATCTTGTGGGGAGATGCCTTGCGTGTTAGTACATTACATTTGAATGGTTTATTGCGTTCTCTGTCATTGTGTTGCCCCTTTTATACATTGAAATGTTCAGTCTTTTTTTGGAGAGAGGTCCAGGAACTGAAGAACAATTTGCAGTTCTCCCAGGGCCAGCTCGATGGAGTTGAAACAGGAGAACGGAAAGATGACAGCAATCTGTAAGTCATTGAGAGAGGACATCAGTTCTGTGAGTGAATCCATGATAACAGGGAATCTCGAGGAACAATCAAGGTAGAACAACATGGTTGTGGATGAAATTTCAGATTCTCCACATGAGACCTGGATGGAGTCTGAGGACTAAGTGAGGGAAACTATCTCTGAGAAATTGAAGGTAGACCACAGGAAAATTGAGGTGGAGCTAGCAGGACTGGAAAAAGCACCACCGGCCGCCCAGGTGACAGGCCCAGGCCAATAGTGGTCAAGTTTCTGAGTTCAAGGACAAGGTAGCTGTTCTGTAAAGAGCCAAGAACTTGAGAGGAACGTATATCTTCCTCAATGAGGACCATCCAAAAGCTGTGTGCCAGAAGAGGAAAGAACTGATACCAGCCATGAAAGCTGCCAGAGCGCGTGGGGACATTACTTACATCCGCTATAACAGGCTCATTGTCTACCCTCCCTCCCAGAAGCTTGGAAGGGATGAGAGCGCCAAGCCTATGGGTTCGTAGCTTCAACCCCACCGCACAGACATACAAACACACACACACCAATTGATTAATGGACTGCTGAATGTATATATATTTTTTGTCTTGCTTTGTTTGCTCTTTTCAGTATTATGTCTTCCTCTGATAAGCTACCCTGGAAAGGGCTGAAAATAGCCCATATTAATATATGCAGCCTTAGAAATAAGGTTCATGAAATCAATAACTTGCTAACATCAGAAAACATTCATATATTAGCTATTTCTGAGACTCACTTAGATCATTTATTTGATGATACATCAGTAGCAATAGAAGGATATAACATCTATAGAAGAGATATACATGTTTATGGCGGAGGTGTTGCTGTATATATATATATATATATATTCAGAGCCATATCCCTGTAATGCTTAGAGAAGATCTCATGTCAAGTGTTATTGAAGTGTTGTGGTTGTAGGTTCACTTGGCTCTTCATCTAAAGCTTTTCTTTTGGGGTGTTTCTATAGGCCACCAAGTGCTAACAGTCAGTATCTAAATAATATGTGTGAAATGCTTGATAGTGTATGTGATGTAAACAGAGAGGTCTACTTTCTTGGGGACCTGCTGTCAGACTGTGCGCAACTGGTCAACTGGAGTCAGGTGCAGGAGAGCAGAGATGAGTGAACAGGCACACTATAATTGGCAGAAGCAAATCAGTCGGACGCAACAGCATCACAACACTCCAGCCAAAGGCAAATGAGAATAGAGAACTGGTCACACAAAAATAATGTACATCAATATAATACCACGGGTTCAAAACAATCCCGGGAAAAAAACAGCCTGACGCGTCACACAATAAACATAACGAACAATTACACACACAGACATGGGGGGGAACAGAGGATAATATACACGTAGATTGATGAGGGGATGTAAAACCAGGTGTGTAGGAAAACAAGTCAAAACAAATGGAAAATGAAAGGTGGAGCGGCGATGGCTAGAAGATCGGTGACGTCGACCGCTGAGCGCCGCCCGAACCAGGAGAGGAGCCGACTTCGGCGGGAGTCATGACACCTGAATATTGACTGGGTTTCATTTAAGCTGTCTGCTCAAGAGGAAGCTTCTTACTGTAACCATCTGGTTCAGGTTATTAATCAACCTACCAGGGTGTTTACAAACACTACAAGAACAATATCATCCACATGTATCAATCACATTTTTACTAATCAATCACATTTTTAGTAATACTGTAGAACTTTGTTCTAAAGCTGTATACGTACCCATTGGATGCAGGGATCACAATATTGTGGCTATATGCAGGAAAGCCAAAGTTCCAACAGCTGGGCCTAAAATAGCGTATAAGAGATCATAGAAAAGATTTTGCTTTCACTCTTATTTGGATGATGTTGAAAATACGTGTTGGTTTGATGTGATTAATAAGGACCATCCAAATGCTACACTTGATGAATTTATGAACTTTCTTCTTCCAATTATTGATAAAAATGCACCTGTTTAGTAACTGACTGTTAGAACTGTTAAGGCTCTGTGAGGAATTGAAAAACTGTATGGTTGAAAGAGATGGGGCAAAATGAGTGGCTAATAAGTCTGGCTGCACATCTGACTGGCCGACTTGCAGCATATTGAGAAATGATAAGACTAAACTGAACAAAAAGAAGAAGAAACTGTATTATGAAGCCAAGATCAATGAAAGAAAGAATGATGGAACATGAAGGGCAGAAAGACAAATTCTTTCAAAATCTTTCATCCAATCAGATGTCTTTTTCATCACAAAACTATTTGATGTTGCCAATTATTTTAATGATTATTTAATTTGAAAAGTGGGCAATTGTATTCATGCATAAAAATAAAAAAATTACGAAAAGCATTTGAATTTTGTAAAGTTAGTGTGGGAAGAGGTGGGAAATTATTGTTATCGATCAATAATGACAAACCTCCTGGCATTGACAACTTAGATGGAAAGCTACAGAGGATGGTAGTTGACTCTATAGTCTCTCCTATCTGTCATATCTTTAATCTGAGCCTAGAGGAAAGCAGACCTATAAGCTTGCTGCCAGCTCTTAGCAAACTGTTGGAAAAAAATTGTGTTTGACCAAATGCAATGCTATTTCTCCATAAACAAATTAACAGACTTTTAGCATGCTTATAGAGAAGGGCACTCAACATGTACTGCACTGACACAAATGATTGATGATTGGTTGAAGGCAATCGATAATAAGAAGATTGTGTGAGCTGTACTGTTAGATTTCAATGCAGCCTTTGATATTATTCACCATAACCTGTTGTTTAAAAAAAGCTATCTATCAAATAGAACTCAAAGGGTTTTCTATAATAGAAGCATCTCTAATGTCAAACATGTAAAGTGGGGTGTACTGCAGGGAAGCTCCCCAGGCCTTCTACTCTTTTCTATTTTTACCAATGACACGCCACCGGTATTTAACAAAGCATGTGATGATTAAACCATATACGCATCACCTACCACAGCTAATGAAGTCACTGAAACCCTTAACAAAAAGTTGGTCTGTTTTGGAATGGGTGGCCAGTAATAAACTTCCGAACATCTCTAAAACTAAGAGCATTGTATTTGGTACAAATCATTCCTTAAGTGCTAGACCTCAGCTGAATCCGGTAATGCATGGTGTGGCGGTTTAACAAGTTGAGGAGACTAAATAACTTAGCGCTACCTTAGATTGTAAACTGTCAAGGTCAAAACAAATATATTCAGTGGTTGTAAAGTTGGGGAGAGGTTTAGCCGTAATAAAGAGATGCTCCGCATCTCATTGGATGCTGCAGTGTCGAGAGCAACTACTTGCACTCGTGCTACCACACCACTATGTCTCGCTGTCATGGCTTTTGCGCCATCAGTACAGATACCAACACATCTTGACTACAAAAGTCCATTTGATGTCACAAAGCTGTCCGGTATTTTAAAAATATCCTCTCCTGTTGTCCTGGTATCCAGTGGTTTGCAGAAGAGGATTTCTTCCTTAACTGACCCCATAAACGTAACGGACATATACCAGGAGCTGTGCCAGGTCCGCCACGTCTGTTGACTCATGTAACACATTGAATTCACTGGCTTGATTGCAAAGCAGTAATTGTTTAAAAACATCTCCTGCCATGTCGCTGATGCGTCGTGAAACGGTGTTGTTTGATGAAGGCATTGTCTTTATAGTTTTTTGGGCCGTTTTCCCCCAGCCATATCTGCGGCAGCATAAAAAATTAAGTCCTCGACAATATTATGGGGCTTGCCTCTCCTAGAATTCGGTAACTTCTAGCCCCTTCTTATTAATGGTATCTGTTGCTTTTATACGTCTTACTACTAGAAAGTCATCGTAATTCTCGCACAAGAAACTACTATGAATAATTTTTCAAATTGGCATGTTTTGTTTCAAAATGTCTGTGGAAGAGTGACGGTTTCATTGAGTTGTGAGATATTACTTTTGCACATATAACACATCGTGGCTAAGGAAAGACTACTCCCAATATAAGTGAACGCCAAATCAATGTAGTTCTCATAATATTTGCACCTCTTCGATAGTCGAACGTCCCTGTCTGTTGTTCGGTGCTTTCCCAGGGTAAGGGGGCAGTAGCTCTTCGGGTGCATTAGATTCACTGTCAGTGTCCATGCTAGCTGGGCTAACAATACATGTAGAATTACTGACGCTAGCATTGGATGTGCTCGTGGAAACAGAAAACTTGTGTTGTCAACAGATGCAGGTGTAGTACTGCTGGTAGTAGCAGCTGGTAGTAGCAGTACTACCAGTAGAGCTGGTATGTGTCTCTATGGATGCAGGCCTTTTTTAACCATTAATCAATTTAAGAGGAAACGGAATGAGCACCAGCTACGTTTGGATACATACGGACCGTTATCGGAGTTCCCGCGAGAGAGTAACGGTAAATGTGATTAGATGTTCATTATTTGACAAGGCTACCTGTATTTGACATTGTGCTGTTATTTCGCTGAACACTAGATTAATTAATTTTATTTTTGGCAGTGAAACGAGGCTATTCAGGCGAGAGAAAAAAACTTCACCCAAATGTTGCCCCGTTGGAAAATCTAAATGGCTGTTTTAAAATGTGAAGCTGTGGACCTGTGGAAAGAAATGTGTGTTTTTTGTCAATTTTAACCACACACACGTGTTGTTTGTGTATATGGATTTTATAATGTCGTATGTTTTTCCCCCAACACCACGTTCCTTCAATTTGTATAGCAGACCCACATGCCAAATTGAGTCAAAAGCTTTCTTGAAGTCAACAAAGCATGAGAAGACTTTGCCTTTGTTTTTTGTTAGTTTGTTTTTCAATTAGGGTGTGCAGGTTGAATACGTGGTCTGTTGTGTGTCTGGACGGAGCTGTGTGGTGTCGGGGTAATGAGACCACTACTAATTAGAGGCCTGTGTCTTACATAATGACATTACCATAAGACCCAGGACGACACAGTCATATTTAGCATCTGTGTCAGTGAGTCCTTAGCTCTGGGAGCTAACGCGAGTCTGCAGGTGTCAGGCAAGGTTATTCATCACGTGAGCCTCGTTCTCCAAACCTGGCCATACATTACACTGGCAGTGTTAGTGTCTCTGGCTGGAACAATCCATCCAGGGGTAGAGTTAGGATGTGCAGTATACATTGTCACCTAACAGATGGATCTGTCAACACACTGTCAACACACTCTCCACAGTATCAGCCACAACAATGCTAACCATCCTAATGTGTGTGTGAGTGTGTGGTGTGTGTGTGTGTGTGTGTTGTGTGTGTACTTCATTGACCTAACTGTCTGTCCACTGTCTAAACATCTCTGTCTGAGAGTGAGGGGGAGAGGGAGAGGGAGAGACCGAAGTGTGAGAGGGAGAGGGAGAGACAGAAGTGTGAGAGTGTGAGTGAGTGTGTGAGTGTGAGTGTGAGAGCGAGAGACAGAGAGAGCGAGAGGCCATCAGAAAAGCATGTTTCCACCACTTCACAGCTGTTGTTTAAATGAAGATGACTCACAGGGACCACATGCACCTAAACTCAACAGTTATCCTGAGTACTGTCATTATCCCTGGACGCTAACGATTTGTACCCACTCCCAGCCAAAACAGGATGATGCACCGCTAGGCTACGTCTTTTTGGCTAATTCTATTTTTTGGCTAATTTAGCACTAAGGCTAAAATCTTTCCATAGGAGAAGCGACTGTCCCTTGTGACGTGGTTCTAACCTATGTGTGTCTGTAGGTCTACCTTTATCACTCTATCACTGTGCCATCCATTTTGTCACCAAAGCACCATATACTACCCACCACTGCGACCTGTATGCTCTCGTTGGCTGGCCCTCGCTTCATATCCGTCGTCAAACCCACTGGCTCCAGGTCATCTATAAGTCTTTGCTAGGTAAAGCCCCGCCTTATCTCAGCTCACTGGTCACCATAGCAGCACCCACACATATTACGTGCGCCAGCAGGTAAATTTCACTGGTCACCCAGCTAACTGGAAGGAAAGGTTCCTCCTTTGGCCACCTTTCCTTCCAGTTCGCTGATGCCAATGACTGGAATGAATTGCAAAAATCTGTGAAGCTGGAGACTAATATCTCCCTCACTAACTTTAACCTCTCTAGGGTATGTGGGACGCTAGTGTCCCATCTGGCCAACATCCAGTGAGTTTGCAGAGCGCCAAATTCAAATACAGAAATGCTCATTATAAAAATTCCGAAAACAAAACATATTTTACATAGGTTTAAAGATTAACTTCTTGTTAATCTAACCACAGTGTCAGATTTATAAAATGTTTTTCGGCGAAAGCATACCTTGCCCAGAACATAGCCCAGTTGACAAATTATTACAAACAGTAACCAGCCAAGCAGAAGTGTTACAAAACTCAGAAATATAGATACAATTAATCCCTTACCTTTAATGATCCTCATATGGTGGCACTCAGAAGACATTCATTTACTCAATAAATGTTCCTTTTGTTCGATAAAGTCTCTTTATATCCAAAAACCTCAGTTTTGTTCGCACGTTTTCTTCAGTAATCCACAGGCTCAAACACAGTCAAAACAGGCAGACCAAAAAAATCTAATTGCATCCGGAAAGTTCATAGAAACATGTCAAACGATGTTTATATTCAACCCTCAGGTTGTTTTTAGCCTAAATTATCTATAATATTTCAACCGGACAATAACGTCTTCAATATAAAAGGTAAACAAGAAATGCACTCTCTAGGGAATGCGCAAGAAAATGCTCTGTGACACGTCAGCGTCCACTCATTCAGACTGGTCTTACTCCCTCATAAATAAGAATACAAGCCTGAAACCATTTCCAAAGACTGTTGACATCGCTGGGCTGGTTCAGAACCCAGCATGGTCACGTGACGGTGCTGGGCTTAATCAGAACCCAGCATGGTCACGTTACGTCGCTGGGCTGGTTCAGAACCTAGCATGGTCACGTTACGGTGCTGGGCTGGTTCAGAACCTAGCATGGTCAAGTTACGTCTCTGGGCTGGTTCAGAACCCAGCATGGTCACATTACGTCGCTGGGCTGGTTCAGAAGCCAGCATGGTCACGTGACGGTGCTGGGCTTAATCAGAACCCAGCATGGTCACGTTACGTCGCTGGGCTGGTTCAGAACCTAGCATGGTCACGTTACGGTGCTGGGCTGGTTCAGAACCTAGCATGGTCAAGTTACGTCTCTGGGCTGGTTCAGAACCCAGCATGTCACATTACGTCGCTGGGCTGGTTCAGAAGCCAGCATGGTCACGTTATGGTGCTGGTTCAGAACCCAGCATGGTCATGTTACTGCGCTGGGCTGGTTCAGAACCCAGCATGGTCACGTTAAGGTGCTGGGCTGGTTCAGAACCCAGCATAGTCACATTACGCTGCTGGGCTGGTTCAGAACCCAGCATGATCACGTTACGGTGCTGGGCTTATTCAGAACTCAGCATGTTCACATTAAGGGGCTGGTTCAGAACCCAGCACGGTGCCCTTAACAGCATTCTTTCATAATAGATGTGTGTATCGGGAGCATAAATACATGCCTTGCGCCCGAACAAAAATCTACACTTTTTACCCCCCAACAATACCGCTACAGAACTAGCGGCCGAACAGGGGCCCAGGAGACAATCACCCAAGTTACCATACACACAAAGCTGTTTTTTCTTGTATTTTGTTTGAACCCCATTCTGTGTCAGTGTGGACACGCCTAATGGAAATTATGACCGGGATTGTGTAAATGGAGTTGAAGATCACTTACACTTATACCCAGGCTTCAGGCTCGTCAATAACCTCTCCACCATTAACCTCCCCTCAACCTCTTTATGTTACCCTGCCTAGACAGACTAGGCGAGGTGTCTCAGTGCTCACTGGACAAATGGAACAATGATGAATACACACCATCAATCGTTTGACAATGCAGGAGAATGACATTCTAGAACTGACTGAAAGTGTGGCCGCCAATTGGAAAGATGTGCAGCTGAGGTTGGCTCACTTCCCCTTGTCAAATGGAGGAAAACCAACAAGCTGTTCAGACAGAAATATTTGCAAGATTCTCTGAAGCAAGATGTTCAAGGGAAAACTGCAATGTTTCAAAACACTCATAGTAAGTAACCATCAGCTAGCCAAGACCAATCTTGAGTAACAAAAATGGAGAGCAGAGGAGTGGTGTGTTCTCACCAGGAATATATTATGGTGGACATGAAGAACTCTTTCACAAGGGAAATAGGATTTTTGATTGAATAATATCAAAATGAGAACAGACCTCTAATGAGATGGAAACCTTCAGCTGGAGGATCTGCTCAAGGAGGATCTGCTCAAGGAGGTAACACACTGCTATTCCATTTTTGGACCTCCCCTCAGTGTAAAAGGGATTTTTTTTAAATGTAACCTTAATTTAACTAGGCAAGTCAGTTAAGAACAAATTCTTATTTACAATTATGGCCTACCAGGTAACTGTCTTGTTCAGGGGCAGAAAAACATATTTTTACCTTGCCTAATCACTAGCCTACCTGCCTCTAACCACTAGCCTACCTGCCTCTAACCACTAGCCTACCTGCCTCTAACCACTAGCCTACCTGCCTCTAACCACTAGCCTACCTGCCTCTAACCACTAGCCTACCTGCCTCTAACCACTAGCCTACCTGCCTCTAACCACTAGGCTACCTGCCTCTAACCACTAGGCTACCTGCCTCTAACCACTAGGCTACCTGCCTCTAACCACTAGGCTACCTGCCTCTAACCACTAGGCTACCTGCCTCTAACCACTAGGCTACCTGCCTCTAACCACTAGGCTACCTGCCTCTAACCACTAGGCTACCTGCCTCTAACCACTAGGCTACCTGCCTCTAACCACTAGGCTACCTGCCACCCCAGAACAGGAGCAGGTAGGAATAGAAAACCCCTCATGAAGACACCGTTAAACAGAAATCCAGTTTCACCAACACCCCTTGACACTGTCCTGCAAGGAGCCTTCACCGTGCGCTGCCACTAAGAGCTTGTCAGTAAAGGAAGAAGTAAAAAAGGCTATTCTGTCTCTGTGTGAGAGCTCTCAGTTGGCGTGGCAGTTTTGAAGGTGTGTGCAATTTTTTTTGCAGAGGCCTTGGCCATTTCTATGTGTTTAGAATGTAAAAGTTCTAAGTTAGATTCGCCTGTGTTTTCGCTCTACTCCCAAAGTGTTGGGGTCGTTGAAACATTGATTTTATGGATTACTAGCAACTTTGTTTGCTAAATTTTGTCAATCAAAACAAAGTGTCGATCGGAAGGACGAACGAGTGACTCACACTAGACTACTGTCATGACCCCTCCCAGTAGACTACTGATATAACCCCTCCCACTAGACTACTGACATAACCCCTCACATGAGACTACTGATACAACACCTCACATGAGACTACTGATACAACACCTCACACTAGACTACTGCAATGCTGTTTTTCAAAGCTTGGCCTACCGAATGCACATTGAGATATGGATAAAGTTGCACTTCCTATGGCTTCCACTAGATGTCAACCATCTTTAGAAACTTGAATGAGGATTCTACTTTTAAGGAGGGGCTCATGAGACCTGAGTCAGTGGTGATGCGCGCTCCCGACAGAGTTACCGCTCATTCCAGTGCTTTTCTTCAGACAAAGAATTCTCTGGTTGGAACATTATTGATGTTTTATGTTAAAAACATCCTAAAGATTGATTCCATACATCATTTGACATGTTTCTAAAGGACTGTAGTGGATCTTTTCGAGTTTGTCTTGATGAAGTGTGTGCGCCTCAAAGATGGATTACTGGGCTGAACATGCTAACAACAAGTGGCTATTTGGACATAAATGGACTTTATGGAACAAATCAGTCATTTATTGTCGAACTGGGATTCCTGGGAGTGCCTTCTGATGAAGATCATCAAAGGTAAGTGAATATTTATGGTGTAATTCCTAACTTCTGTTGACTCCAAAATGGCAGATATTCCTCTGGCTGTTTGGGGTTCTGAGCGCCGTTCTCAGATTATGCTTTTTCTGTAAAGTTTTTGTTGAAATCTGACACAGCGGTTGCATTAAGGAGAAGTCTCTTTAATTCTGTGAATAACAGTTTTATCAATGTTTAAGCTAGGGGGCACTATTTTTATGTTTGGAAAAATAACGTTCCCAAAGTAAACGGCCTATTTCTCAGGACCAGATGCTAGAATATGCATGTAATTGACAGATTAGGATAGGAAACTCTAAAGTTTCCAAAACTGTCAAAATATTGTCTGAGTATAACATAACTGATATTGCAGGCGACACCCTGAGAAAAATCAAACCAGGAAGTGGCTTCTATTATGAAAAGTCCATGTTCCATAGCCTCCCATTGCTCCATTTAAAGGGATATCAACCAGATTCCTTTCCCTATCGCGTCCTCAAGGTGTCAGTCTTCCGACAGTTTCAGGCTTGTATTTTGAAAAATTAGTCAGAAAGATAACATCGCGTCAGGTGGTCACATGAGTTTTGCTTGCGCAACAGAGTTTGGACAGCTATTGTTTTTCCCTCTCCTACTGATAAAGACATTTGCGGCTGATATATTATCAATGATATATTTTAAAAACAACCTGAGGATTGATTATAAAAAACATTTGACATGTTTGTGGACTTTACTTGAAATTATTTGGAATTTGTCTGTGAATTTCTGGGCATAATGTGCCAAACAAACAGAGATATTTTAGATATAAAAATAATCTTTATGGAACAAAAGGAACTGGGAGTCTCGTGAGTGAAAACATCCAAAGATAAGGTCAACTATTAATTTGATTGCTTTTCTGATATTCGTGACCAAGCTACCTGATGCTAAGTGTTACGAATCCCTTTTGGCCCGACAGTCTAGGGGGGGATGGTAATGAGACCCGTAACATATCTCATGCAAATTATTATTGTGACAAAGTAAAAGTGTGAACAAAATAACCACGACAACAGAAATCTACCGTCAAACTCCAGGTTTATTTATAAACTCATGGTAATGGGGGGGAAGCAGGAAAAGGGGCTGAGCTGGACCCAAGGAAAGAATCAATAAATATACAAAAACACCCCTAAGCTAGACTAGCCTACTTTAACAACAGCTAACTAACTGAAAATACAGTGGGTGGTCCGCCCAGTTCTAACTAGTGTATTTAAAAGTTCACCTACGGGTAGTGTATGCCCATGGGCGACTTGTCTTGGTTTCCCCCTTTTCCACCAGCAACAAACAAACACCATAACCAAAAACAATACTCACAGGTGATGACAAAGTGCTATGGAGGTGCTCAAACAAAAGAGAGGTTAAGACACAAAGCGAGAGTGAAACACAGAGACCTACAGACATGGCATTTACAGAGAGATTGAGCTCTAGAGCAAACAAATTATGGGGTTTTTAAACCATGGGGAAGGAACTGTGATAGGGTAGGAAATAGGAGGAGGTGTGTCTTCTGATTGATGATTGATTGTTGACTGATTGGGGAGTGATGATTTTCACCTGTGAGAGGGAGAAGGAGAGAAAAGAAACACACACACAGGATACACACACACACAGGATAACTGTATCCGTAACACTAAGTGTACTTTATGTTATGTCATGCGATCGATAAACTTACACAAACGCTTGGATTGCTTTCGCTGTAAAGCATAATTTCACAATCTGAGACAACAGGTGGATTAACAAAAGGCTAAGGTGTGTTTTGCAATATTGCACTTGTGATTTCATGAATATGAATATTTTAGTAATATTATTTGACTGGGGCGCTATGCTATAGAGTATTTCTGTAGAACACCGGATGTTTTGGAATCAAAACATTACTGCAAATCAAATCAAATCAACTCAAATTTTATTTGTCACATACACATAGTTAGCAGATGTTAGTGCGAGTGTAGCGAAATGCTTGTGCTTCTAGTTCCGACAATGCAGTAATAACCAACAAGTAATCTAGCTAACAATTCCAAAACTACTACCTTATAGACACAAGTGTAAGGGGATAAAGAATATGTACATAAAGATATATGAATGAGTGATGGTACAGAGCGGAATAGGCAAGATACAGTAGATGGTATTGAGTGCAGTATATACATATGAGATGAGTATGTAAACAAAGTGGCATAGTTAAAGTGGCTAGTGATACATGTATTACATAAGGATGCAGTAGATGATATAGAGTACAGTATATACGTATACATATGAGATGTAGGGTATGTAAACATTATATTAGGTAGCATTGTTTAAAGTGGCTAGTGATATATTTTACATAAATTCCCATAAATTCCCATTATTAAAGTGGCTGGAGTTGAGTCAGTGTGTTGGCAGCAGCCACTCAATGTTAGTGGTGGCTGTTTAACAGTCTGATGGCCTTGAGATATAAGTTGTTTTTCAGTCTCTCGGTCCCAGCTTTGATGCACCTGTACTGACCTCGCCTTCTGGATGATAGCGGGGTGAACAGGCAGTGGCTTGGGTGGTTGCTGTCCTTGATGATCTTTATGGCCTTCCTGTGACATCGGGTGGTGTAGGTGTCCTGGAGGGCAGGTAGTTTGCCCCCGGTGATGCGTTGTGCAGACCTCACTACCCTCTGGAGAGCCTTACGGTTGTGGGCGGAGCAGTTGCCGTACCAGGCGGTGATACAGCCTGACAGGATGCTCTCGATTGTGCACGTAACGCGTCAATGTAAACTGAGAATTTTGGATATAAATATGCACATTATCACAAAAAGCACAAATAGAGATATAATGAATCACTAACCTTTGATGATCTTCATCAGATGACACTCATAGGACTTCATGTAACACAATGAATGTATGTTTTTTTTCGCAGAAGTTCGTATTTATATCCAAAAATCTTATTTTACATTGGGGTGTAACGTTCAGTAGTTCCAAAACATGCAGTGATATTGCAGAGAGCCACATTAATTCACAGAAATACTCATAATAAATGTTTTCAGAAAATACAACTATTGTACATGGCACTTTAGATACAGTTCTCCTTAATGCAACCGCTGTGTCAGATTTTTTTTTTACTTTACAGAAAAAGCATAATCTGAGAACGGCACTCAGAGCCCAAACCAGCCAGAGGAATATCCGCCATGTTGGGCAGTCAACATTATTCATAAATAGCATTATAAATATTCACTTACCTTTGATGATCTTCATCAGAATGCACTCCCAGGAATCGCAGTTCCACAATAAATGCTTGTTTTGTTCGATAATGTCCATCAGCTTCTTTCGTTAGGGCGTTTGGTAAACAAATCCATTCGGACGAAACGTTCAAAAAGTTATATTACAGGTCAAAGAAACTTGTCAAACTAAGTATAGAATCAATCTTTAGGATGTTTTCATCACAAAAGTTCAATAATGTTCCATTGTCTGTAGAAAAGCAATGGAACGAGAGCTACCTCTCAAGTGAAAGCGCGTGACTGAGAACGAGGCTGTAGGCAGACCCCTTAGTCAAACAGCTCCCATCCGGCCCCCTTCACATGAGCAGCCTGAAACCACGTTCTAAAGACGGTTCACATCTAGTGGAAGCCTTAGGAAGTGCAAAATAACCCATATCCCACTGTGTATTCGGTAGGGGTGAGTTCAAAAACTACACACCTCAGATTTCCCACTTCCTGTTTGGATTTTTTCTAAGGTTTTTGCCTGCCATATGAGTTCTGTTATTTAAACCCACAGACATCATTCAAACAGTTTCAGAAACTGTGTTTTCTATCCAATACTACTAATAATATGCATATATTAGCATCTGGGACTGAGTAGGAGGCAGTTCACTCTGGGCACGCTATTCATCCAAAAGTGAAAATGCTGCCCACTATCCCAAACAAGTTAAAATATGTTATTGATTGTGGGGTTTTAATAGTGTGAGAAGACAACAACATATTTAGTGAGAACATGAGGTAGAACATCATTTCTAGCTCTTAAAGGGCCAGTAACCTACATTGGGTGTAGAGTTTTTAAATACAGCATTATTTAATCTGCAGTTTTTCTTCTGCTATTCATTCTCTTACCTATAATATGTACATGTTAATAGTATATAGTTTTACTATATTATAGTAAAATCCCAGAGTGCATTGAGTGAATGTTGGAAAAAGATCTTGGTTCCTGTCTAAATGTAGCAATGTGAATGCAAAGAGGACTCAAACCACAAGATAGGTCAAGTGACCAGGCAAAAGAGTTGAAAGAGTTGAGTCCTCATTCAAAGGGGGGGGGGGGCACGGGCGATATGATTTTATGTGAATGTGAATACAAAGAGCACAGAGTTTTTCCCCAGAGTTCACTTCAAAGAGGACTGAGATCATTAGTTTTAAAGAGGACTATATGTGAAAACCCCCACATTCTCCCTCTCGCTCCAGTGCTTTACACTGCAGCATCATTTGATGTTCATGAACACTGAACTATTATTGCCCTACCCAACATATTTTGTGTTCAAAGGGGTGCATTTGAGATGGTTTATTGTTGTGGTTTATTGATTGGACTGGATCGTTATTTTTTTTGTGATTTGGCCTCGGAGATTTAGGACATTATAATTAGTTTTTTTATTTTGTCTATGAACACACACACATTCTAGGTTCCCTAACTCCTCTGGGAGTTATGGGAAGCAATACAGATTATTGCAAATTCTCTAAGGTTCATGAGGTTCATAATGTTCGTCAGTTGTTTCTATGACGTTGCCTCTGAATGGCTCTATCTGTAAACAGGCTACACTCTAGTCTCTACTGGCTATATGGCAAACAGACTACACTCTAGTCTCTACTGGCTATCTGGCCAGCAGGCTACACTCTAGTCTCTACTGGCTATATGGCCAGCAGGCTACACTCTAGTCTCTACTGGCTATATGGCAAACAGGCTACACTCTAGTCTCTACTGGCTATATGGCAAACAGACTACACTCTAGTCTCTACTGGCTATCTGGCCAGCAGGCTACACTCTAGTCTCTACTGGCTATCTGGCCAACAGACTACACTCTAGTCTCTACTGGCTATCTGGCCAGCAGGCTACACTCTAGTCTCTACTGGCTATCTGGCCAGCAGGCTACACTCTAGTCTCTACTGGCTATATGGCAAACAGACTACACTCTAGTCTCTACTGGCTATCTGGCCAGCAGGCTACACTCTAGTCTCTACTGGCTATCTGGCCAACAGGTTACACTCTAGTCTCTACTGGCTATCTGGCCAGCAGGCTACACTCTAGTCTCTACTGGCTATATGGCAAACAGACTACACTCTAGTCTCTACTGGCTATATGGCAAACAGACTACACTCTAGTCTCTACTGGCTATCTGGCCAACAGGTTACACTCTAGTCTCTACTGGCTATATGGCAAACAGACTACACTCTAGTCTCTACTGGCTATCTGGCCAACAGGTTACACTCTAGTCTCCACGGACTCTCTGGCCAACAGGTTACACTCTAGTCTGTACTGACTCTCTGGCCAACAGGTTACACTCTAGTCTCCACTGGCTATATGGCAAACAGACTACACTCTAGTCTCTACTGGCTATCTGGCCAACAGGTTACACTCTAGTCTCTACTGGCTATATGGCAAACAGACTACACTCTAGTCTCTACTGGCTATCTGGCCAACAGGTTACTTTCTAGTCTCCACGGACTCTCTGGCCAACAGGTTACACTCTAGTCTGTACTGACTCTCTGGTAAACAGGTTACACTCTAGTCTCTACTGGCTATCTGTCCAACAGGTTACACTCTAGTCTCCACTGGCTATATGGCAAACAGACTACACTCTAGTCTCTACTGGCTATCTGGCCAACAGGTTACACTCTAGTCTCTACTGGCTATATGGCAAACAGACTACACTCTAGTCCCTACTGACTCTCTGGTAAACAGGTTACACTCTAGTCTCCACTGACTCTCTGGTAAACAGGTTACACTCTGGTCTCTACTGGCTATCTGGTAAACAGGTTACACTCTAGTCTCCACTGACTCTCTCGTAAACAGGTTACACTCTAGTATCCACTGGCTTTCTAGCCAACAGACTACACTCTAGTCTCTACTGGCTATCTGGTCAAAAGGTTACACTCTAGTCTCGACTGGCTATATGGCAAACAGACTACACACTAGTCTCTAATGGCTATCTGGCCAACAGGTTACACTCTAGTCTCTACTGGCTATATGGCAAACAGACTACACTCTAGTCCCTACTGACTCTCTGGTAAACAGGTTAAACTCTAGTCTCCACTGACTCTCTGGTAAACAGGTTACACTCTGGTCTCTACTGGCTATCTGGTAAACAGGTTACACTCTAGTCTCCACTGACTCTCTCGTAAACAGGTTACACTCTAGTCTCGACTGGCTATATGGCAAACAGACTACACTCTAGTCTCTACTGGCTATCTGGCCAACAGACTACACTCTAGTCTCTACTTACTCTCTGGTAAACAGGTTACACTCTAGTCTCCACTGACTCTCTCGTAAACAGGTTACACTCTAGTATCCACTGGCTTTCTAGCCAACAGACTACACTCTAGTCTCTACTGGCTATCTGGCCAAAAGGTTACACTCTAGTCTCTACTGGTTATCTGGCCAACAGGTTACACTCTAGTCTCTACTGGCTATCTGGCCAACAGGTTACACTCTAGTCTCAACTGGCTATCTGGCCAACAGGTTACACTCTAGTCTCTACTGGCTATCTGACCAACAGGTTACACTCTAGTCTCCACTGGCTATATGGCAAACAGACTACACTCTAGTCAAATCAAATCAAATCCAAATCAAATCAAATGTATTTGTCACATACACATGGTTAGCAGATGTTAATGCGAGTGTCGCGAAATGCTTGTGCTTCTAGTTCCGACAATGCAGTAATAACGAACAAGTAATCTAACTAACAATTCCAAAAAAACCTACTGTCTTATACACAATGTAAGGGGATAAAGAATATGTACATAAGGATATATGAATGAGTGATGGTACAGAGCAGCATAGGCAAGATACAGTAGATGATATCGAGTACAGTATATACATATGAGATGAGTATGTAAACCAAGTGGCATAGTTAAAGTGGCTAGTGATACATGTATTACATAAGGATGCAGTCGATGATATAGAGTACAGTATCTACGTATGCATATGAGATGAATAATGTAGGGTAAGTAACATTATATAAGGTAGCATTGTTTAAAGTGGCTAGTGATATATTTACATCATTTCCCATCAATTCCCATGATTAAAGTGGCTGGAGTAGAGTCAGTGGCATTGACAGTG
>NC_034188.2:86352578-86385078 GCF_002021735.2 Oncorhynchus kisutch | reverse complement strand
CACAGATATATAGAGGGATAGAGAAGGATACAAAAACATGGATAGATAGAGCTATAGGAGAAGGGTCTCCTAAGCAAGCTGGTCCTGGGGCTCTGTTCACAAACACAAACAAACCCACACAGAGCCCCAGGACCACAGCACAATTAGACTCAACCAAATCATCAGAAAACAAAAAGATAATTACTTGACATATTGGAAAGAATTAACAAAAAAACTGAGTAAACTAGAATGCTATTTGGCCCTACACAGAGAGTACACAGTGGCAGAAAACCTGACCACTGTGACTGACCCAAAATTAAGGAAAGCTTTGACTATGTACAAACTTAGTGAGCATAGCCTTGCTATTGAGAAAGGCCGCCGTAGGCAGACATGGCTCTCAAGAGAAGACAGGCTATGTGCTCACTGCCCACAAAATGAGGTGGAAACTGAGCTGCACTTCATAACCTCCTGCCAAATGTATGACCATATTAGAGACACATATTTCCCTCAGATTACACAGATCCACAAAGAATTTGAAAACAAACCCGATTTTGATAAACTCCCATATCTACTGGGTGAAATACCACAGTGTGCCATCACAGCAGCAAGATTTGTGACCTGTTGCCACAAGGAAGGGTCAACCAGTGAAGAACAAACACCATTGTAAATACAACCAATATTTCTGCTTATTTATTTTCCCTTGTGTACTTTAAACATTTGTACAACACTGTATATATACATAATATGACATTTGTAATGTCGTTATTGTTTTGAAACTTCTGTATGTGTAATGTTTACTGTTAATTATTATTGTTTATTTCACTTTTGTATATTATCTACCTCACTTGCTTTGGCAATGTTAACACAAGTTTCCCATGCCAATAAAGCCCCTTGAATTGAGAATTCTGCAGAATTCTGCAAAAATATCCTCTGTGTACAACGTAGAACACCAAATAATGCATGCAGAGCAGAATTAGGCCGATACCCACTAATTATCAAAATCCAGAAAAGAGCCGTTAAATTCTATAACCACCTAAAAGGAAGCGATTCACAAACCTTCCATAACAAAGCCATCACCTACAGAGAGATGAACCTGGAGAAGAGTCCCCTAAGCAAGCTGGTCCTGGGACTCTGTTCACAAACACAAACACACCCCACAGAGCCCCAGGACAGCAGCACAATTAGACCCAACCAAATCATGAGAAAACAAAATGATAATTACTTGACACATTGGAAAGAATTAGCAAAAAAACAGAGCAAACTAGAATGCTATTTGGCCCTACTCAGGGAGTACACAGCGGCAGAATACCTGACCACTGTGACTGACCCAAAAATAAGGAAAGCCTTGACTGTGTACAGACTTAGTGAGCATAGCCTTGCTATTGAGAAAGGCCGCCGTAGGCAGACATGGCTCTCAAGAGAAGACAGGCTATGTGCTCACTGCACACAAAATGAGGTGGAAACTGAGCTGCACTTCCTAACCTCCTGCCCAATGTATGACCATATTAGAGAGACATATTTCCCTCAGATTACACAGATCAACAAAGAATTCGAAAACAAATCCAATTTTGATAAACTCCCATATCTACTGGGTGAAATTCCACAGTGTGCCATCACAGCAGCAAGATTTGTGACCTGTTGCCACGAGAAAAGGGCAACCAGTGAAGAACACACACCATTGTAAATACAACCCATATGTATGCCTATTTATTTTATCTTGTGTCCTTTAACCATTTGTACATTGTTACAACACTGTATATATATAATATGACATATTTAATGTATTTATTGTTTTGAAACTTCTGTATGTGTAATGTTTACTGTTAATTGTTATTGTTTATTTCACTTTATATATTCACTTTATATATTATCTACCTCACTTGCTTTGGCAATGTTAACACATGTTTCCCATGCCAATAAAGCCCCTTGAATTGAATTGCATTGAATTGATAGAGAGAGATATAGAGAGGGATAGAAATGGATATAGAGAGAGATTTAGAGAGAGAAAAAGAGAGGGATAGAGGAGAGATACAATTCTCCTTATGTAGAGAATTTACATGTAGTGTGGTATATACAGTATTCTCCTTGTATAGTGTATATAGAGAGATAGGCTGTGTAGTGTAGTATATACAGTATTATCCTTGTATATTGTATATAGGCTGTGTATTGTAATATATACAATATTCTCCTTCTATAGTGTATATAGGCTGTGTCGTGTGGAGTCTGTCTGTCTGTCTGTATGATGGAGGTGATTCAATTCTTCAACGAGTCTTCAACGATTCACACCCATAATGCTGTTCTGCTGAACACTCCCCTTGTTAGGTTTTAATATCCTCCTTCTCGCTCCCTCTCTCCTCTCTCTCTCTCTCTCGCGCGCGTGCTTTCTCTCTCTGTTTCTATCTCTCTTTCTCTCTCTGTTTCTATCTCTCTTTCTCTCTATCTCTGTTCCTCTCTCTGTTTATATCTCTCTTTCTCTCTGTGAATCATAATCTGTTGGCAGGAGGCAGTGAGTGTGATAGACAGATAGATAAATAGATAGATAGATAGATAGATAGATAGATAGATATATAGATAGATAGATAGATAGATAGATAGATAGATAGATAGATAGATAGATAGATAGATAGATAGATAGATAGATAGATAGATAGATAGATAGATAGATAGATAGATAGATAGATAGATAGATAGATAGATAGATAGATAGATAGATAGATAGATAGATAGATAGAATAGATAGATAAGATAGATAATCATCTTTATCTCAGCTTCTGTTGCTAATTTGTCTCTTGTGGATACCTACAAAGACAAAGGGAGGGTAGAGGATAAGTGTGATCAGATAGAGAGAAAGACAGAGAGGAGAGAGGATAAAGTGTGATTAGAGAAAGAGTAAGACAGAGAGAGGAGAGAGGATAAAGTGTGAATAGAGAAAGACAGAGAGAGGAGAGAGGATAAAGTGTGATTAGATAGAGAGAAAGACAGAGAGAGGAGAGAGGGTAAAGTGGGATTAGATAGAGAGAAAGACAGAGAGAGGAGAGAGGGTAAAGTGGGATTAGATAGAGAGAAAGACAGAGAGAGGAGAGAGGATAAAGTGTGATTAGATAGAGAGAAAGACAGAGAGAGGAGAGAGGGTAAAGTGTGATTAGATAGAGAGAAAGACAGAGAGAGGAGAGAGGGTAAAGTGGGATTAGATAGAGAGAAAGACAGAGAGAGGAGAGAGGGTAAAGTGTGATTAGATAGAGAGAAAGACAGAGAGAGGAGAGAGGGTAAAGTGGGATTAGATAGAGAGAAAGACAGAGAGAGGAGAGAGGATAAAGTGTGATTAGAGAAAGACAGACAGAGGAGAGAGGATAAAGTGTGATTAGATAGAGAGAAAGACAGAGAGAGGAGAGAGGATAAAGTGTGATTAGAGAAAGACAGACAGAGGAGAGAGGATAAAGTGTGATTAGATAGAGAGAAAGACAGAGAGAGGAGAGAGGATAAAGTGTGATTAGAGAAAGAGTAAGACAGAGAGAGGAGAGAGGATAAAGTGTGAATAGAGAAAGACAGAGAGAGGAGAGAGGATAAAGTGTGATTAGATAGAGAGAAAGACAGAGAGAGGAGAGAGGGTAAAGTGGGATTAGATAGAGAGAAAGACAGAGAAAGGAGAGAGGATAAAGTGTGATTAGAGAAAGAGAAAGACAGAGAGAGGAGAGAGGAGAGAGGATAAGTGTGATTAGAGAAAGACAGACAGAGGAGAGAGGATAAAGTGTGATTAGATAGAGAGAAAGACAGAGAGAGGAGAGAGGATAAAGTGTGATTAGATAGAGAGAAAGACAGAGAGAGGAGAGAGGATCAAGTGTGATTAGAGAAAGACAGAGAGAGGAGAGAGGATAAAGTGTGATTAGATAGAGAGAAAGACAGAGAGAGGAGAGAGGGTAAAGTGGGATTAGATAGAGAGAAAGACAGAGAAAGGAGAGAGGATAAAGTGTGATTAGAGAAAGAGAAAGACAGAGAGAGGAGAGAGGATAAAGTGTGATTAGAGAAAGACAGACAGAGGAGAGAGGATAAAGTGTGATTAGATAGAGAGAAAGACAGAGAGAGGAGAGAGGATAAAGTGTGATTAGAGAAAGAGTAAGACAGAGAGAGGAGAGAGGATCAAGTGTGATTAGAGAAAGACAGAGAGAGGAGAGAGGATAAAGTGTGATTAGATAGAGAGAAAGACAGAGAAAGGAGAGAGGATAAAGTGTGATTAGAGAAAGAGAAAGACAGAGAGAGGATAAAGTGTGATTAGAGAAAGACAGAGAAAGGAGAGAGGATAAAGTGTGATTAGAGAAAGACAGAGGAGAGAGGATAAAGTGTGATTAGATAGAGAGAAAGACAGAGAAAGGAGAGAGGATAAAGTGTGATTAGAGAAAGACAGAGGAGAGAGGATAAAGTGTGATTAGAGAAAGACAGAGGAGAGAGGATAAAGTGTGATTAGATAGAGAGAAAGACAGAGAAAGAGGAGAGGATAAAGTGTGATTAGATAGAGAGAAAGACAGAGAGAGGATAAAGTGTGATTAGATAGAGAGAAAGACAGAGAGAGGATAAAGTGTGATTAGATAGAGAGAAAGACAGAGAGAGGATAAAGTGTGATTAGATAGAGAGAAAGACAGAGAAAGGAGAGAGGATAAAGTGTGATTAGATAGAGAGAAAGACAGAGAAAGGAGAGAGGATAAAGTGTGATTAGAGAAAGAGAAAGACAGAGAGAGGATAAAGTGTGATTAGAGAAAGACAGAGAGAGGAGAGAGGATAAAGTGTGATTAGAGAAAGACAGAGGAGAGAGGATAAAGTGTGATTAGATAGAGAGAAATACAGAGAGAGGAGAGAGGATAAAGTGTGATTAGAGAAAGACAGAGAGAGGAGAGAGGAGAGAGGATAAAGTGTGATTAGATAGAGAGAAGACAGAGAGAGGAGAGAGGGTAAAGTGTGATTAGATAGAGAGAAAGACAGAGATAGGAGAGTGGGTAAAGTGTGATTAGAGAAAGACAGAGAGAGGAGAGAGGATAAAGTGTGATTAGAGAAAGACAGAGAGACAGAGAGGAGAGAGGATAAAGTGTGATTAGATAGAGAGAAAGACAGAGAGAGGAGATAGTGTAAAGTGTGATTAGAGAAAGACCGAGAGAGGAGAGAGGATAAAGTGTGATTAGAGAAAGAGAGAGACAGAGAGGAGAGAGGATAAAGTGTGATTAGATAGAGAGAAAGACAGAGAGAGGAGAGAGGATAAAGTGTGATTAGAGAAAGACAGAGAGGAAAGAGGATAAAGTGGGATTAGATAGAGAGCAAGACAGAGATAGGAGAGTGGGTAAAGTGTGATTCGAGAAAGAGAGAGAGAGGAGAGAGGATAAAGTGTGATTAGATAGAGAGAAAGACAGAGATAGGAGAGTGGGTAAAGTGTGATTAGAGAAAGACAGAGAGAGGAGAGAGGATAAAGTGTGATTAGAGAAAGAGGGAGACAGAGAGGAGAGAGGATAAAGTGGGATTAGAGAAAAAGAGAGACAGAGAGGAGAGAGGATAAAGTGTGATTAGATAGAGAGAAAGACAGAGAGAGGAGAGAGGGTAAAGTGTGATTAGATAGAGAGAAAGACAGAGAGAGGAGAGCATGACAATGAGATGGATAAAGAGATGAAAAAGAGAAGGCAGAATTAGCTTGTGTCTTGTACTTTCACACTGAGTCTATAGAGATACAATGCCATGTTCCAAAATCTGTCTTTTCCATGTCTCCCCTCTCCTCTCTCTCTCTCTCTCTCTCTCTCTCCCTCCCTCCCTCCCTCCCTCTCTCTCTCTCTCTCTCTCTCTCTCTCTCTCTCTCTCTCTCTCTCCCTCTCTCTCTCTCCCTCTCTCTCCCCCTCTCTCTCTCTCTCCACCTGTCCCTCCTCCTCTCCCTCTCTCAGGGTCGTTGTTCCAGGGAGAACTGTAAGTACCTACACCCTCCTCCCCACCTGAAGACCCAGCTGGAGATCAACGGTAGGAACAACCTGATCCAACAGAAGAACATGGCCATGCTGGCACAGCAGATGCAGCTGGCCAACGCCATGATGCCCAGCACACAGCTACAGCCTACATGTATGGTGAGAGAGCTTGGGCGCACGCACGCACACACTCACACACACACACACACACACACACACACACACACACACACACACACACACACACACACATTGGATCCAAGCCCCAGCATATGGTGCAATCCCAGTCAACCCAACAGATTCAAAGAGATCTGCCATTTCACCTGTCCTCGTCCCTTCTCGCCTGTCCTCGTCCCTTCTCGTCTGTCCTCGTCCCTTCTCGTCTGTCCCCATCCCTTCTAATCTGTCCTCATCCCTTCTCGTCTGTCCTCGTCCCTTCTCTTCTGTCCTCGTCCCTTCTCGTCTGTCCTCATCCCTTCTCGCCTGTCCTCGTCCCTTCTCGTCTGTCCTCGTCCCTTCTCGTCTGTCCTCGTCCCTTCTCGCCTGTCCTCGTCCCTTCTCGTCTGTCCTCGTCCCTTCTCGTCTGTCCCCATCCCTTCTAATCTGTCCTCATCCCTTCTCGTCTGTCCTCGTCCCTTCTCTTCTGTCCTCGTCCCTTCTCGTCTGTCCTCATCCCTTCTCGCCTGTCCTCGTCCCTTCTCGTCTGTCCTCGTCCCTTCTCGTCTGTCCTCGTCCCTTCTCGTCTGTCCTCGTCCCTTCTCTTCTGTCCTCGTCCCTTCTCGTCTGTCCTCGTCCCTTCTCTTCTGTCCTCGTCCCTTCTCGTCTGTCCTCATCCCTTCTCTTCTGTCCTCATCCCTTCTCTTCTGTCCTCGTCCCTTCTCGTCTGTCCTCGTCCCTTCTCTTCTGTCCTCGTCCCTTCTCGCCTGTCCTCGTCCCTTCTCGTCTGTCCTCGTCCCTTCTCGTCTGTCCCCATCCCTTCTAATCTGTCCTCATCCCTTCTCGTCTGTCCTCGTCCCTTCTCTTCTGTCCTCGTCCCTTCTCGTCTGTCCTCATCCCTTCTCGCCTGTCCTCGTCCCTTCTCGTCTGTCCTCGTCCCTTCTCGTCTGTCCTCGTCCCTTCTCGCCTGTCCTCGTCCCTTCTCGTCTGTCCTCGTCCCTTCTCGTCTGTCCCCATCCCTTCTAATCTGTCCTCATCCCTTCTCGTCTGTCCTCGTCCCTTCTCTTCTGTCCTCGTCCCTTCTCGTCTGTCCTCATCCCTTCTCGCCTGTCCTCGTCCCTTCTCGTCTGTCCTCGTCCCTTCTCTTCTGTCCTCGTCCCTTCTCGTCTGTCCTCGTCCCTTCTCTTCTGTCCTCGTCCCTTCTCGTCTGTCCTCATCCCTTCTCTTCTGTCCTCATCCCTTCTCTTCTGTCCTCGTCCCTTCTCGTCTGTCCTCGTCCCTTCTCGTCTGTCCTCGTCCCTTCTCGTCTGTCCTCGTCCCTTCTCGTCTGTCCTCGTCCCTTCTCGTCTGTCCTCGTCCCTTCTCGTCTGTCCTCATCCCTTCTCTCTGGGTGGGAAAAGAAAGCAGAGAAGGGAGAGGTGCACTAAGTTATCACAGAGAGGAACTCAGCACTACACACACACACACACACACACACACACACACACACACACACACACACACACACACACACACACACACACACACACACAGAGAGACACACACAGTCATCGCTTCATCAGGAGAGGCCCCGTTGAGAAGAAGAGAGGATTTAGAGGATGACAGAAGCAATAGCTTTCACAGTAACAGCAGCACCTACAACTTCCTGCGATGGAGAGGTTAAGAGTAGGACAGAGAGAAGAAGAACAAAGAGAGTAAGGAAAGAGGATGACAGAGTAAGACAGAGAGAAGAAGAACAAAGAGAGTAAGGAGAGAGGATGACAGAGTAAGACAGAGAGGGAAAAGACAGGAAGCAGGAGTTAAGACAAGGTGCTCACTGTTCTGTCTGTCTCTCTCTCACCCTCTTTCTCTCTCCTAAACTCTCTCCACTTCTCACTGTCACACCCTCTCCTCCACCTACTTCTCCCCATCTCTCCCTCCTTCCCTCTGTCTCCTCTCAGTGTGGGCGTGTGTTTTCATTTCATGCATGGTGCTCAGCTGAGGGTGATGTAATTAAAGCCTATTATAGCCTGCGCCAGAGTGATGATGCTGATAAGGCTTTAAATTAGAGAGAGAACACTAATGGATGGCTCAAGTCACTATGGGTTAGGAGACACTAGGCTACAGTACAGTCTCAGTCTCTATCTGTCCTTCCTTCCTTCCTTCCTTCCTTCTTTCCTCCCTGCCTTCCTTCCTTCCTCCCTTCCTTCCTTCCTTCCTTCCTTCCTTCCTTCCTTCCTTCCTTCCTTCCTTCCTTCCTTCCTTCCTTCCTTCCTTCCTTCCTTCCTTCCTTCCTTCTCTCTCTCCTTCCTTCTCTCTCTCCTTCTCTCACTCTCCTTCTCTCTTTCTCTCTTTCTCTCTCTCCTCTCTCTCTCTCTCTTTCTCTCTCTCCTCTCTCTTTCTCTCTTTCTCTCTCTCCTCTCTCTTTCTCTCTTTCTCTCTCTCTCTCTCTCTCTTTCTCTCTCTCTCTCTCTCTCTCTCTCTCTCTCTCTCCCCTCTTTCTCTCTCAACCCCCCTCTTTCTCTCTCTCCCTCTCAAGTTCCCTCTTTCACAGAACTGATGCAGGTCTTTATGACGTTATTCATGTGGCCATGTCTTTGACATCCTGTTTGTTATGATACAGCTCGTGTGACATTCCTGTCGTGGCAGTTTGTTGTGTCATCTGACGTTATTCTGGATCGTGACGAACCGCCCCATAGTCCTTAACCTCTTAGAGCTTAATTCCCTACTTTTTTCAATTTCCGCCTGAAGACATACCAAATCTAACAGCCTGTAGCTCAGGCACAGAACCAAGGATATGCATATTCTTGGTACCATTTGAAAGAAAACACTCTGAAGTTTGTGTAAATGTAGAATTGAATGTAGGAGAATATCTGGTTCTGGTTTAGATAATACAATGAAAAAAAAACATTTGTTTTTTACTTTTATTTTTGTATCATCATCTTTAAAATGATCAAGATAAAACAACTTCAGTGAAAACATAAGAGGGCAACAGTACTACAACAGTATTGTCCACCATCATTTGCACCAAAAAAAATCCTACAATGTGATTTTCAGAATTTTTTTTCTCATTTTGTCTGTCATAGTTGAAGTGTACCTATGATGAACATTACAGGCCTCTCTCATCTTTTTAAGTGGGAGAACCTGCACAATTGGTGGCTGACTAAATACCTCTATCAGTCCTCTATCAAATCAAATGTATTTATAAAGCCCTTTGTACATCAGCTGATATCTCAAAGTGCAGTACAGAAACCCAGCCTAAAACCCCCAAACAGCAAGCAATGCAGGTGTAGAAGCACGGTGGCTAGGAAAAACTCCCTAGAAAGGCCAAACCCTAGGAAGAAACCTAGAGAGGAACCAGGCTATGTGGGGTGGCCAGTCCTCTTCTGGCTGTGTCTGGTGGAGATTATAACAGAACATGGCTGAGATTTTCAAACGTTCATAGATGACCAGTAGGGTCAAATAATAATAATCACAGGACAGGACAGCACCTCAATAGTAAATATGAACAGTTTAGGGTTCCATAGCCGCAGGCAGAACAGTTGAAAATGGAACAGCAGCAAGGCCAGGTGGACTGGGGACAGCAAGGAGTCATCATGCCAGGTAGTCCTGATGCATGGTCCTAGGGCTCAAATCCTCAGAGAGAGAGAAAGAGAGAATTAGAGAGAGCAAATTTAAATTCACACAGGACACCGGATAAGACAGGAGAAGTACTCCAGATATAACAAACTGAGCCGAGCCCCCCGACACATAAACTACTCCAGCATAAATACTGGAGGCTGAGACAGGAGGGGTCAGGAGACACTGTGGCCCCATCCGATGAGACCCCCGGACAGGGCCAAACAGGCAGGATATAACCCCACCCACTTTGCCAAGCTCTACACAATATTGTGCTGCTGATGCCAGGTGCCATAGCAGTCTCTTTCTGCTGTAAAGCAGAGGGTCACCAAGCATGTGGTGCAGGTGATGGGGGACTTCATTTTGCAAAGAACACAGCGACGCCTCCATGCTGTGCCCTTTTGGCCCTGAGGCACATCCATGCCTGCAGAAATACATTTGGGCAGATGAACACCACTTGTGGCAGGAGCTGGATGAATGTTACACGTCAATAGTGATACACTTCATATCCTTCATATCCTTCATATCCTTCCGGTATGAAACTTCAATAGCGAATGACTCACTTTACGCTGGAGCTTACTACATGAGTTGGTCTTGCAACACATAAACATGACCTATTGCCGTTTACCTCAGCTCATTGGCTATCTACCCAGCTAGATTTCAAGTCGATCAGTGGTCATTGGGTTAAAATACAGTCAATCAACGAAACAGCGGGCAAATCATTGGTGCACAATGATGTCACTACTTGTTATCTTCAAATCGGTTTCTTTCAGTCAATACGTCCCACGAAATGACCCATCAGGTTTGATTGTGTTACAAACAAACCAGTTGATTGCAGTGAAACCAAACATGACTGGAAAAGTCACATTCTTTGTGGGTTATTTACCTGGAATGTGTCGTCGACAATGGAATGAGACGGAATTCAAGACACAAGCGGTTCACAAAATGTTTCGTGTTAGGCTATAAAAACCGGGTTCCGTGCTCAGAGAGGTTAACAAAGACGGAGACAACTAAAGAAATATCAAACATATAACCCAGCCATTTTTCCAGCCAAAGAGAGGAGTCACAAAAAGCACAAATAGAGATGAAATTAATCACTAACCTTTGATGATCTTCATCAGATGACACTCATAGGACATCATGTTACACAATACATGTATGTTTTGTTCGGTAAAGTTCATATTTACAGTGAGGGAGAAAAGTATCCAAAGTATTTTATCCACTGCTGATTTTGTACGTTTACCAGCTGATAAATATTTGATCAGTCTATAATGGTTTATTTGAATAGTGAGAGACAGAATAACTACAAAAACATCCAGAAAAACGCATGCCAAAAATGGTATAAATTGATTTGCATTAATGAGGGAAATAAGTATTTGACCTCTCTGCAAAACACGACTTAGTACTTGGTGTATTGGTGTATCCAAAAATCTTATTTTACATTGGCGTGTTACGTTCAGTAGATCCAAAACATGCAGTGATATTGCAGAGAGCCACATAAATTCACAGAAATACTCATTATAAATGTTGATGAAAATTCAAGTGTTATTCATGGAACTTTAGATACAGTTCTCCTTAATGCAACCGCTGAGTCAGATTTTTTTAAACTTCACGGAAAAAGCATAATCTGAGAACGGCACTCAGAGCCCAAACCATCCAAAATAAATATCTGCCATGTTGCGCAGTCAACATGAGTCATAAATAGCATTATAAATATTCACTTACCTTTGATGATCTTCATCAGAATGCACTCCCAGGAATCACAGTTCCACATTAAATGTTTGTTTTTTTTCGAAAATGTACATCATTTATGTCCATTTATGTCCAAAAAGCTTCTTTTGTTAGGGCATTTGGTTTAAAAAATCCCAAAGCGCGTTCATGTCCAGTCAGACGAAAAGTTCAAAAACGTATATAACAGGTCGAAGAAACTTGTCAAACTATGTATAGAATAAATCTTTAGCATGTTTTTATTATAAACGTTCAATAATGTTTCAACTGGAGAATTCCATTGTCTGTAGAAAAGCAATGGAACGACAGATACCTCTCACGTGAAAGCGTGTGACTGAGAACGAGGCTGTAGGCATACCCCTTAGTCAAACAGCTCCCATCCGGACCCCCTTCACATGAGCAGCCTGAAACCACGTTCTAAAGACGGTTCACATCTAGTGGAAGCCTTAGGAAGTGCAAAATAACCAATATCCCACTGTGTCAATAGGGGTTCAAAAACTACAAACCTCAGATTTCCCACTTCCTGTTTGGATTTCTTCTGTTATACTCACAGACATCATTCAAACAGTTTTAGAAACTTCATCCAATAATAATATACATAAATTAGCATTTGGGACAGAGTAGGAGGCACTCTGGGCACGCTATTCATCCAAAATGAAAGTGCTGCCCCGTATCCCAAAGAAGGTAAGGGAGTAGTTGTGTGAGTGGTGATAATGAGGGGTGTTGAGAAGTGCCTAAAGAAATTAACACAAAGAATCCCCAAATGCCACAACCAAAAACAAGACTCTCTGTACTCAGTGTGTCTGAGTACAGAGAGTCTCCTCGATGTATGGAGGAGAGGTGTATTTATTCCGAGCCCAGGAGTGTCCCATTTAGGAAAACAAGAACAAGGAGACAGAATTGCCCCCCCATAGAACCACCAAGGACCCCGGAACACCACACCAACCAAAACAAATGTAAATATGCAACAAAATATACAGAAACTAAAATAAAACCCTGCCCCGGCCAACCTCGTCCTCCCCAGACCCCAGCCAACCTCGTCCTCCCCAGACCCCAGCCAACCTCGTCCTCCCCAGACCCCAGCCAACCTCGTCCTCCCCAGACCCCAGCCAACCTCGTCCTCCCCAGACCTCAGCCAACCTCGTCCTCCCCAGACCCCAGCCAACCTCGTCCTCCCCAGACCCCAGCCAACCTCGTCCTCCCCAGACCTCAGCCAACCTCGTCCTCCCCAGACCTCAGCCAACCTCGTCCTCCCCAGACCCCAGCCAACCTCGTCCTCCCCAGACCCCAGCCAACCTCGTCCTCCCCAGACCTCAGCCAACCTCGTCCTCCCCAGACCCCAGCCAACCTCGTCCTCCCCAGACCTCAGCCAACCTCGTCCTCCCCAGACCCCAGCCAACCTCGTCCTCCCCAGACCCCAGCCAACCTCGTCCTCCCCAGACCCCAACCAACCTCGTCCTCCCCAGACCTCAGCCAACCTCGTCCTCCCCAGACCCCAGCCAACCTCGTCCTCCCCAGACCCCAGCCAACCTCGTCCTCCCCAGACCTCAGCCAACCTCGTCCTCCCCAGACCCCAGCCAACCTCGTCCTCCCCAGACCCCAGCCAACCTCGTCCTCCCCAGACCTCAGCCAACCTCGTCCTCCCCAGACCCCAGCCAACCTCGTCCTCCCCAGACCTCAGCCAACCTCGTCCTCCCCAGACCCCAGCCAACCTCGTCCTCCCCAGACCTCAGCCAACCTCGTCCTCCCCAGACCCCAGCCAACCTCGTCCTCCCCAGACCCCAGCCAACCTCGTCCTCCCCAGACCTCAGCCAACCTCGTCCTCCCCAGACCCCAGCCAACCTCGTCCTCCCCAGACCCCAGCCAACCTCGTCCTCCCCAGACCCCAGCCAACCTCGTCCTCCCCAGACCTCAGCCAACCTCGTCCTCCCCAGACCCCAGCCAAACTCGTCCTCCCCAGACCCCAGCCAACCTCGTCCTCCCCAGACCCCAGCCAACCTCGTCCTCCCCAGGCCTCAGCCAACCTCGTCCTCCCCAGACCCCAGCCAACCTCGTCCTCCCCAGACCCCAGCCAACCTCGTCCTCCCCAGACCCCAACCAACCTCGTCCTCCCCAGACCTCAGCCAACCTCGTCCTCCCCAGACCCCAGCCAACCTCGTCCTCCCCAGACCCCAGCCAACCTCGTCCTCCCCAGACCCCAGCCAACCTCGTCCTCCCCAGACCCCAGCCAACCTCGTCCTCCCCAGATCCCAGCCAACCTCGTCCTCCCCAGACCCCAGCCAACCTCGTCCTCCCCAGACCCCAGCCAACCTCGTCCTCCCCAGACCCCAGCCAACCTCGTCCTCCCCAGACCTCAGCCAACCTCGTCCTCCCCAGACCCCAGCCAACCTCGTCCTCCCCAGACCCCAGCCAACCTCGTCCTCCCCAGACCTCAGCCAACCTCGTCCTCCCCAGACCCCAGCCAACCTCGTCCTCCCCAGACCCCAGCCAACCTCGTCCTCCCCAGACCCCAGCCAACCTCGTCCTCCCCAGACCTCAGCCAACCTCGTCCTCCCCAGACCCCAGCCAACCTTGTCCTCCCCAGACCCCAGGCAACCTCGTCCTCCCCAGACCTCAGCAACCTTTAAGAGGGATGAAAAAAACAAGGACAGCAGGGAACAGAAGACAAGAGCGACAGGACAACAGGACAACACAAAACACCCAGGCTAACTTGCTCTTACTGCAGATAGAATACAACAGACTGGCTCCCAGGCTAACTATTTCTGTCTCCCTTTCTCTGTTCTCTTGTTCTGTCTTTCTCTCTTTCTGTCTGTCTTTCTCTAAGTTTTTTTCATTCTCTATCTGTATTTTACTCCTCTTCACTCCTCACCTAGGATAGTCCGCATAGTCCCATATAGATGCTCTGCAGATGGTCATACCTTCAACAAACTGTTGATAAGGAACTGACTATCTGTTGTTAGCGGGTGATGTTACTCTTCAATAACACAGACCCCAAGACAAATCAGGGGGGGAAATGGTTTATTCAAAGAGGACAAATCATAATCACTGTTATGCTGAGAGGTAGATGTTCATTCTCCCCTGTCCTCAGTGATTCTCTCCGCAGGACAAAGTGACAGGATGTAGTTTTATAACCCAACTCTAGCCTGTGGTTGACCAATTAGAACTCCTTGCAATACAACTTGGCCAATGTCCAAATAACAAGTATCTTGTTTCAGGCTTAATGCATAGACAAATTCCTCCCATGTCTAAGACCCATTGATAATTCATTTCCTATTCCAGAAAAAACACTATTTCCATTGATCATTAATTCCCTCTTGACCTATAGTCCTTATTTTCAAAATATTCATACACTGTATATAAGCAACTAATTGCTATGGTTACGATTAGGGTTTGGGTAAGGTTAAGAACAAGGTTTAAAATAAGGGTTAGGCTGAGGGTTAAGGTTAGGGTTAGGATAATGGTTAAAGTTAGGGTTAGGGCTAGGGTTAAGGTTAGGGTTAGGATAATGGTTAAGGTTAGGGTTAGGGCTAGGGTTAAGGTTAGGGTTAGGATAATGGTTAAGGTTAGGGTTAGGGTTAGGGCTAGGGCTAGGGTTAAGGTTAGGTTAATGGTTAAGGTTAGGGTTAGGGCTAGGGTTAAGGTTAGGGTTAGGATAATGGTTAAGGTTAGGGTTAGGGCTAGGGCTAGGGTTAAGGTTAGGGTTAGGTTAATGGTTAAGGTTAGGGTTAGGATAATGGTTAAGGTTAGGGTTAGGTTAATGGTTAAGGCTAGGGTTAGGGCTATGGTTAAGGTTAGGGTTAGGATAATGGTTAAGGTTAGGGTTAGGGCTAGGGTTAAGGTTAGGTTAATGGTTAAGGTTAGGGCTAGGGTTAAGGTTAGGGTTAGGATAATGGTTAAGGTTAGGGTTAGGGCTAGGGTTAAGGTTAGGGTTAGGATAATGGTTAAAGTTAGGGTTAGGGCTAGGGTTAAGGTTAGGGTTAGGATAATGGTTAAGGTTAGGGTTAGGGCTAGGGTTAAGGTTAGGGTTAGGATAATGGTTAAGGTTAGGGTTAGGGTTAGGGCTAGGGCTAGGGTTAAGGTTAGGTTAATGGTTAAGGTTAGGGTTAGGGCTAGGGTTAAGGTTAGGGTTAGGATAATGGTTAAGGTTAGGGTTAGGGCTAGGGCTAGGGTTAAGGTTAGGGTTAGGTTAATGGTTAAGGTTAGGGTTAGGATAATGGTTAAGGTTAGGGTTAGGTTAATGGTTAAGGCTAGGGTTAGGGCTATGGTTAAGGTTAGGGTTAGGATAATGGTTAAGGTTAGGGTTAGGGCTAGGGTTAAGGTTAGGTTAATGGTTAAGGTTAGGGCTAGGGTTAAGGTTAGGGTTAGGATAATGGTTAAGGTTAGGGTTAGGGCTAGGGTTAAGGTTAGGGTTAGGGCTAGGGTTAAGGTTAGGGTTAGGATAATGGTTAAGGTTAGGGTTAGGATAATGGTTAAGGTTAGGGCTAGGGTTAAGGTTAGGGTTAGGATAATGGTTAAGGTTAGGGTTAAGGTTAGGGTTAGGTTAATGGTTAAGGTTAGGGTTAAGGTTAGGGTTAGGATAATGGTTAAGGTTAGGGTTAGGGCTAGGGTTATGATAATGGTTAAGGTTAGGGTTAGGTTAATGGTTAAGGTTAGTGTTAGGGCTAGGGTTAAGGTTAGGGTTAGGATAATGGTTAAGGTTAAGGTTAGGGCTAGGGTTAAGGTTAGGGTTAGGTTAATGGTTAAGGTTAGGATAATGGTTAAGGTTAGGGTTAGGATAATGGTTAAGGTTAGGGTTAGGGCTAGGGTTAAGGTTAGGGTTAGGATAATGGTTAAGGGTTAGGGCTAGGGTTAAGGTTAGGGTTAGGATAATGGTTAAGGTTAGGGTTAGGGCTAGGGCTAGGGTTAAGGTTAGGGTTAGGTTAATGGTTAAGGTTAGGGTTAGGGCTAGGGTTAAGGTTAGGGTTAGGATAATGGTTAAGGCTAGGGTTAGGGCTAGGGTTAAGGTTAGGGTTAGGATAATGGTTAAGGTTAGGGTTAGGGCTAGGGCTAGGGTTAAGGTTAGGGTTAGGTTAATGGTTAAGGTTAGGGTTAGGGCTAGGGTTAGTAGATAGTTAGTTGAAATGTTACTGAGCATCTACAGATGGGCTATTCAAATGAAGTGTTACCTTTGTCATCTAAGACTGGTTGAATATCTCCGACATCTTTTAACACCGATATTGTCTCCCTACAGCCGGTCCCCATGTTCTCTATGACGCCCAGCCTTGCCTCTAATGCCAGTGCTGCCGTGGCCGCTGCGTTCAACCCCTACCTGGGCCCGGTGTCGCCCGGCCTGATGCCCACTGAGATCATGTCCAGCGCCCCGGTCCTGGTGACCAGTAACCCCAACGTCTCCATGCCCTCTGCTGCTGCTGCTGCTGCTGCACAGAAACTCATGAGGACAGACAGACTGGAGGTGAGTAGTTCAAATAATTACACATAAACACTGACTCAACCTGCTGTTCTTCTCTGCACTCTAGCACTTGATTTATCAAAAACACAACTCGCACGGTTTTCCAAATCTATAATCACTGTTATTGAGTGCCAGGCTGGCAACTGGCAGTCAATGAGGACTGAATATCTTTCACCAAAGTCGATTTTCTATTCTGGGCTTGTGTCTCTTACATTAGTAAAGGGCAGAGTTGAAAAGTGATGTGTAAACAGTTACATTATGTATCTAATACACAGCAGTCTGTTACAGTAACTAAATCTTTGTTACCGTAATATATTCATGATGTGTCAGTCTGTTACAGTAACTAAATCTCTGTTACCGTAATATATTCATGATGTGTCAGTCTGTTACAGTAACTAAATCTCTGTTACCGTAATATATTCATGATGTGTCAGTCTGTTACAGTAACTAAACCTCTGTTACCGTAATATATTCATGATGTGTCAGTCTGTTACAGTAACTAACCCTCTGGTACCGTAATATAGTAATAATTTATCAGTCTGTTACAGTAACTAAACCTCTGGTACCATAATATATGCATGATGTGTCAGTCTGTTACAGTAACTAAATCTCTGTTACCGTAATATAGTAATAATTTATCAGTCTGTTACAGTAACTAAATCTCTGTTACAGTAATATAGTAAGAATGTATCAGTCTGTTACAGTAACTAACCCTCTGGTACCGTAATATATTCATGATGTGTCAGTATGTTACAGTAACTAAACCTCTATTATCGTAATATATTCATGATGTGTCAGTCTGTTACAGTAACTAACCCTCTGGTACCGTAATATATTCATGATGTGTCAGTCTGTTACAGTAACTAACCCTCTGTTACCGTAATATATTCATGATGTGTCAGTCTGTTACAGTAACTAACCCTCTGGTACCGTAATATATTCATGATGTGTCAGTCTGTTACAGTAACTAAACCTCTGTTATCGTAATGTACTCATTAGACTTATTAAGGAAACAGAGGGATGCAAATTAGCATAACTATCACTTCCCACACATCATTAGCCCTGTCATTATCACTCACACACACACACACACATACTGGCACACACACACACACACACACTCTCACACACACACTGACACACACACATACTGGCACACACACACACACACACACACACACACTGGCACACGCTAGCACACACACACACCACACACTGGCACACACACACACACACACACATACTGGCACACACCCACACGTACTCACACACTGGCGCAAAACACACACTTATGGTAGTCCATCGTATCCGATGACGACTTCCATTTCTGAGTTAACAGAGAGTCCAATCCGTGATCCACAAACTTTAATGCAGATGGGTCCTATGTAGTCTGTGTTGGCGGGGGCAGACATGGTTGTCTCCTGAGCTGTTCTTGCTGTCTCTTGTGATCCTCTCCTCCTCCTACCTCTTTACACCGTTCTGTCAGAGCTGCCTCCAGGTGGAACTGTTGGCAGCGGCGTCCTCTGGGTCTTGTGCTCCTCTCCTCCTCCTACCTCTTTAGACCGTTCTGGCAGAGCTGCCTCCAGGTGGAACTGTTGGCAGCGGCATCCTCTGGGTCTTGTGCTCCTCTCCTCCTCCTACCTCTTTAGACCGTTCTGGCAGAGCTGCCTCCAGGTGGAACTGTTGGCAGCGGCGTCCTCTAGGTCTTGTGGGATTGATGTTGCACTCCTTCAGCAATGTTTCTAGATGGCCCATGTACCGCTTCGTCTGCCCCCCCTACAGACCGCAGGCCAGGGTGTAGCTGCCCCCCCCCCAGACCGTGGTTTGTAGGGGGGGGGGGGCAGCTACACCTTGGCCTGCGGTCTGTAGGGGGGGCCAGCTACACCCTGGCCTGCGGTCTGTAGGGGGGGCAGCTACACCTTGGCCTGCGGTCTGTAGGGGGGTGGCAGCTACACCTTGGTCTGCGGTCTGTAGGGGGGTGGCAGCTACACCTTGGCCTGCTTTCTGTAGGGGTGGGGGGGAAGCTACACCCTGGCCTGCGGTTTGTAGGGGGGAGGGGCAGCTACACCTTGGCCTGCGGTCTGTAGAAGGGGCCAGCTACACCTTGGCCTGCGGTCTGTAGGGGGGGGGGGGGGGGGGCAGCTACACCTTGGCCTGCGGTCTGTAGGGGGGGGGCAGCTACACCTTGGCCTGCGGGTCTGTAGGGGGGGGGCAGCTACACCTTGGCCTGCTTTCTGTAGGGAGGGGGGGCAGCAGCTACACCCTGGCCTGCGGTTTGTAGGGGGGAGGGGCAGCTACACCCTGACCTGCGGTCTGTAGGGGGGGGCAGCTACACCCTGGCCTGCAGTCTGTAGAAGGGGCCAGCTACACCTTGGCCTGTGGTATGTAGGGGGGGGCCAGCTACACCTTGGCCTGCGGTCTGTAGGGGGGGGCAGCTACACCTTGGCCTGCGGTCTGTAGGGGGGGGGGGCAGCTACACCCTGGCCTGCGGTCTGTAGGGGGGGCGGCTACACCTTGGCCTGCGATCTGTAGGGGGGGACAGCTACACCCTGGCCTGCGGTCTGTAGGGGGGGCCAGCTACACCCTGGCCTGCGGTCTGTAGGGGGGGCGGCTACACCTTGGCCTGCGGTCTGTAGGGGGGGCCAGCTACACCCTGGCCTGCGGTCTGTAGGGGGGGCCAGCTACACCCTGGCCTGCGGTCTGTAGGGGGGGGGGGGCAGCTACACCCTGGCCTGCGGTCTGTAGGGGGGGCCAGCTACACCTTGGCCTGATACTCCTGCAGTTTGTGCTGGGTGACCATGACCTCCATACTCTTACAGTTGGTATTTGGTGACCAGGGCCTCCATACTCTTACAGTTGGTGCTGGGTGACCATGGCCTCCATACTCTTACAGTTGGTGCTAGGTGACCATGGCCTCCATACTCTTACAGTTGGTGCTGGGTGACCATGGCCTCCATACTCTTACAGTTGGTGCTTGGTGACCATGGCCTCCATACTCTTACAGTTGCTATTTGGTGACCATGGCCTCCATACCCCCGCAGTTGGTCTTAGGAAGTATCTCTGTATTGGTCACATTGTTGCGCCAGGTGTTTCCCAGGAAGCGCTGCAGGCATCACATTTAAATAAAATTATGTCACATGCGCTGAATGCAACGGGTGTAGACCTGTACGGTGAAATACTTATTTAAAAGCCCTTAACCAACAATGCAGTTTTAATTAAGAAAAAGAAATATAACAAATAATTTAGAAGCAACAATGAAACAACAGTAGCGAGGCTATGGGGGTTCCGGTACAAAGTCAATGTACAAAGTCAATGTGCGGGGTAGTTGAGGTAATACGTACAGTTGAAGTCAGAAGTTTACATTCACCTTAGCCAAATACATTTAAACTCAGTTTATCACAATTCCTGACATTTAATCCAGGACAAATTCCCTGTTTTAGGTCAGTTAGGATCACCACTTTATTTTAAGAATGTGAAATGTCAGAATAATATTAGAGAGAATTATTTATTTCAGCTTTCATTTATTTCATCACATTCTTATTGGGTCAGAAGTTTACATACACGCAATTAGTATTTGGTAGCATTGCCTTTAAATTGTTTTACTTGGGTCAAACGTTTCGGGTAGCCTTCCACAAGGTTCCCACAATAAATTGGGTGAATTTTGGCCCATTCCTCCTGACAGAGCTGGTGTAATTGAGTCAGGTTTGTAGGTCTCCTTGCTCACACACGCTTTTTCAGTTCTGCCCACAAATTTTCTATGGGATTGAGATCAGGGCTTTGTGATGGCCACTCCAATACCTTGACTTTGTTGTCCTTGAGCCATGGAATGCTCCAATGTAAACTCAGAATTTCTGATATAAATATGAACTTTATAAAACAAAACATGCATGTATTGTGTAACATGAAGTCCTATCATCTGATGAAGATTAGCAAAGGGGGCGGCAGCGTAGCCTAGTGGTTAGAGCATTGGATCAAATCACCGAGCTGACAAGGTACAAAATCTGTCTTTCTGCCCCTGAACAGGCAGTTAACCCACTGTTCCTAGGCCGTCATTGAAAATAAGAATTTGTTCTTTAACTGACTTGCCTGGTTAAATAAAGGTTACAAAAAAAGGTTAGTGATTCATTTTATCTCTATATGTGCGTTTTCTCTCTCTCTCTTTGGCTGGTAAAATTGGCTGTGTATTTTAGTGAGTTGTTGGTGAGCTAACATAATCGTTTGTGGTGCTTTCCCCGTAAATCCTTTTTGAAATCGGACACTGTGGTGGGATTAACAAGACTACCTTGAAAACGATATAAAATACATGTATGTCTGAGGAACTTTAATTATGAGATTTCTGTTCTTTTGAATATGGCGCCCTGTACTATCACTGGTTGTTGTTATATCGCTCCTGGTAACGGGATCTCAGCCATAAGAAGTTAAAGATCTTACTCACATCAGCTACGAAGAGCATGATCACACAGTCGTCTGGAACAGCTGGTGCTCTCATGCATGCAGTGTTGCTTGCCTCGAAGCGAGCATAGAAGTTGTTCAGCTCGTCTGGTAGGCTTGTGTCACTGGGCAGCTCGCAGCTGTAATTCCCTTCATAAACTGTAATAGTTTCCAAGCCCTGCCCCATCCGACGAGTGCCGGAGTCGGTGTAGTATAATTCAATCTTAGCCCTGTATTGACACTTTGCCTCTATGATTCATTGGAGGGCATAGCGGGAATTCTTATAAGCCTTCGGGTTAGGGTCCTGATCCTTGAAAGCGGCAGGTCTACCCTTTAGCTCCATGCAGATTTTGCCTGTAATCCATGGCTTCTCATTGGGGTATGTACATAAGGTCACTGTGGGGACAACGTCATCGATGCACTTGTTGATGAAGCCAGTGACTGATGTGGTGTACTCCTCAATGCTGTCGGAAGAATCGCGGGACATATTCCAGTCTGTGCTAGCAAAACAGTCCTGTAGTTTAGCATCTGTGTCCTCTGACCACTTCCTTCTGGTTGCCCTTTTAACATGCTGCTAGAAATGAGGTCAAACACATTTACGTTTCCCTGCAAAGTCCCCGGCCACTAGGAGCCTCTAGATGATCATTTTCCTGTTTGCTTATGGCCTTTAAACAGCTCGTTGAGTGTGGTCTTAGTGCCAGCATCGGTTTGTGGTGCTAAATAGACCACTACACAAAAATATAGATGAGAAAACTCTCTTGGTAAATCATGTGGTCTACAGCTTCTCATGAGATACTCTACCTCAGGGGAGCAAAATCTTGAGACTTCCTTAATATTAAATTTCGCACACCAGCTGTTATTTACATATAGACACAGACCGCCACCCCTAGTCCTACAGGCAGCTGCTCTATCTTGCCGATTGACCGAAAACCAGCTGTATGTTATTCATGTCGTTGTTCAGCCACGACTCGGTGAAACATACCTATTACAGTTTTTAATGTTGTGTTGGTAGGATATCCTTGATCGGAGCTCATCCATTTTGTTATCCATTGATTGGATAAAAGGACTGATGGTAGATGGGGTCATTCACCTGTGATGTCTCAGAAGGCAGCCCGACCTCCATCCCCTATTTCTCCATCTTTTCTTCACGTAAATGATGGGGATGTGGACCCGTTCCCGAGAAAGCCGTATATTCTTCACGTCGGAACCGTTAAAGAAAAAATCGTCATCCAGTTCAAGGTGAGTAACCGGTGTTCTGATGTCCAGACGCTCTTTTCGGTCATAAGTGACGGGAGCAGCAACATTATGTACAAAATAAGTAAAAAAAAAAAACAGTTACAAACAAAATGAACAAAATAGCACAGCTGGTTACGAGCACGTAAAACGGCAGCCATCCCCTCCGGCGCCATTCTTTCCTTCTTACTGTTTGATACTTGTTAAGGTGAAGTCAGGTGCAAGAGAGCAGAGTGGAGTAAACAGGCGCACTTTTATTCCATTCAACAATAGGCACAAAAAATGACATAAGTGCCCAAAAACACAGAACATGAACTATAAAAGTATCGTGCGTGAACATACACCGTTTAACAATGAACAAACAAAGACATGATGGGGAACAGAGGACTAAATACATGTAGATTGATTGTGGAATGAAAACCAGGTGTGTAATGGAACAAGACAAAACAAATGGACATATGAGAAATGGAGCGGCGATGGCGGTGACGTCGATCGCCGAACGAACAAGGAGAGGGGCTGAATTCGGCGGAAGTCGTGACAATACTGGAGTTTAGCCGGTATCATACAGTGATCTGTCCAGCATTCTGCACCCCTCATGGGACGTGTCAGCAGGACGTCATTAGTGTCAACTATGATGTAGTCGATCAGGTGCTATTGTTTGGAGTGTGGGAGCATCCTTGATGTTTTATATTTGTTCTTCTGCTGGAACAAGGTGTTTGTGACAATGAGGTCACATAGAGTTAGCAGTCTTATGCCGTTCTCATTGACCTGGCCAACACCATGCCTACCCAGGACTCCGACTCCACATCCTGTTGTTCTGGCCCACCCTAGTGTTGAAGTCACCCAGCAGAAATAGAAAGTGGTTCCAGTCCCACACCGTGCTGATGTTGTCCACACGGAGGGTAACCTTTCCAGAAGATTTTGCAACCTTCTCCCTCCTCTTTCAGGGAACTTTCATATAGGAACCTGGTCTCATTCAGGGCAGCTATCAAAGCTGTTCTCCAATGGGGTCTGTTGCTATTATCGTCCAAAAGAGGTCTGATGTTAATTTTTGTCTTTAGCATTTTTCGACCACTGAGTGGAACTCTGATAGGTGCGGTAGCGTATCCAGGACGGAGTGAACGGCTACCTTTTCTAGGCCTCTCCCCAGCTGGGGTGAGCAGTGTGGCTCCTAAATAGGGCTTCTCAGTCACACAGGGGTCTGCCAAGGGAAGCTGCCACTCAATTCCCAGCTGCTGCCGACCATAATAGTCCTGTGCCGCTGGCATGTAGGGGGTCTGATTAAGTGGCACCCGGTGCATCCCCGCGTCATCAGACACTCTAAAGCTGCAAGACTTTAGCCTGGTTTCCAGTTGATGGCTTCACCGAGGTCAGAAGTGGATACCTGCCCAGAGGAAGTTATTTAAGGTGCCGCTGTGGGTGCGCAATTCCCAACAGCATTACTTCACTGTAGGAAGGTGAAATTTCAGTGGCAAGAGGGGAAATCCACGATTTCCAGTATCTTCCACAGCTGCAGGAGGCTGCCGAAACCCCAGTCTGTTGGCGTCTGCCTACCGTTCGTCACCAGTACGCTGACTTTCTTTCAAGGTGTGCTCTCCTAGCCTTTGTTGTAGCAGACTAACCCCCAAGGCAGCGGGACAGTGGTTGATGGCAGCCAGATGTGCCTGTAAAGGACCATCTCTGGGGCCCACTGCTGCTCCGAGATCCCCTGCCGGTTAGCCTGGAGTTTCAAGAGAACCAGTTAACTTGTACCGCCGCAAGGAGGCCCGACAGGAGTCTTGGTCGTGGAGAGGCTTTGTACCAGCAAGGGGAGACTTGTGCATGAAGCTGCTCCCCAATTCACCACAAGGGCTAGCCGGCAGCAGCGAGCTGTAAGCGAGTGTATGAAAGTGTTAGGAATTTTATGAACAATGACTAAACAATATCTACATTTTAAATATAACTATAACTAATTAAACTCTACTTGTTTTATTATATCTGATTAATAAATACCATTCCAGCTAGGTTGGGGAGGAAATGGATTGTGGGTTTTAAGTAAGCAGAAAGGATTGTGAACCTATGGTTGAACCGACTCAACTTAGCTCTGGGATGTTTAGATAAGGCAATGAGTGTCTCCCTAGGTTTTCCATGATCTGGAACTGTCTGCTGAATATTGATAGATGAAGATTTCAGAAGTTTAATCTTGATTTAACTGTGTGTCTGGAGTGAGCGAGCGAGGGGGTGGGAATAAACTCTTGAACCTGTTGGGTCCTGGTCGATAGGAGGAAGGACATTTTATAACCTATGACGTCATATGTTGTATATAAACTGTTGTTCGTGGTTTCATGGCAGTGAGCTCCGAGAAAAAATACTATTATCTCATTTTGACAAGACTGGTCTCTGTCTATTTTATGCAAATGAGAATCTTACAAATTCTCATAAAATAGACTAAGTGAATTATAGGAATTATGAAATTACATTAACAGAAAGCAACTGGCATGCAACTAACCTCTACCTACTACTGCACTAGATGCATGCATCCAGAAGTTTCACACACACACACGTAGACACAGACACACACACACACACACACACACGAAGACAAACACACACACGAAGACACAGACACACACACACATGCAGACACACACGCAGACACAGACACACACACACGAAGACACAGACACACACACACACACACATGCAGACACACACACACACACACACACGCAGACACAGACACACGCAGACACAGACACACACACGCAGACACATACACACACGAAGACACAGACACACACACACATGAAGACACAGACACACACACACCATAAGACCTGATATATCACCCTTGTGTATTCTTCCAATGGAGCTTTAATTCTTCAATCAGAGTCATCACTTATTAGAAAACCTGATATTCACCTGTGAATATAACAATAGTTATTCATTGGGCAGTAAGTCAATCTCATGCATTATGTAGCGGTGCCTAGGATGCACTAGTAGCCAGATAATAACAAAAGAAAATCATTGCGACCAGTTCGGAGAGGAGAGGAGAAGGGGAGAGAAGTAGGGGAGGCTGGGGCGATGGAGAGAAAGGACTGGAGTGAAGGGGAGGGGGGCAGGATCGTTGGGAAGGTGATGTTGGAAACATGACTCAGTAAAGTGTGTTTAATTAACAAAGGTGTTGCGGAGGAAGTCTCAGGGCGAGTGGACAACTCTGTGAACGAGGGAAGTGGTCAATAACAGGAAAGAAAATGGAAAATCAATGCTCAGCAGGCCACTTAATAAGGTCTAATGGAAAGGAGGGGCAGAGGAGAGGATGATGCAGGGGGGAGGAAGGGGAGTGGAGGAGCAATTTGGATTTCACTAACTAGGGGTGATTTCACTGACGAAGGGGGATTTCACTGATGAGCGTTTGAATTCACTGATGAGGGCTGATTTCACTGACCAAGGGAGGGGGGGGGGTGATTTCATGGAAATAGAGAGGGAGGGAGGGGTATAAACTGATATGCACACAAATTCTGGCCAATCCCTGATTAGTTAGATTCCATAAGGAAATATGCTGTTGCCTCAGTATTCCCACCCACTGTTAGTGTTACAGTACTTTATTGAGCCACACCACGCTCCAACCTCATTGGCTAAGAAGTGGGTTTGCTAAAAAATACCCTTCAGGGGCATACATATTTTAGTCTCTATTATAGTGTGTCATTAAAAATAAACAGCTGTTGGATTCTGCCCTTGAACTAAATGTTTGTGGGTTATTTGCTTTAAACTTGGGATTCTGCCCTTGAACTAAACGCTTATTATTATTATTATTATTATTATTATTATTGTTATTTGCTTTAAACTTGGAGTAATTCCTTTATTAGAATATTGAGCTAATTGTTTTTTGTTTATACTTGAACTGGAAGTAAACTAAACTCACAATTTTCAGATTTCTTCATACTGTCACGTTCTGACCTTAGTTCCTTTGTTTTTGTCTTTGTTTTAGTATGGTCAGGGCGTGAGTTGGGGTGGGCAGTCTATGTTTGTTTTTCTATGTTAGTTTTTTGAGTTTGGCCTGGTATGATTCTCAATCAGAGGCAGCTGTCAATTGTTGTCCCTGATTGAGAATCGTACTTAGGTAGCCTGGGTTTCACTTTTGGTTGGTGGGTGTTTGTCTTCCGTGTCAGTGTTTGTCGCCACACGGGACTGTTTCGTTCATTTAACTTTTATTGTTTTGTATTTCGTAGTGTTCAGTTTATGTTTTTAAATAAACATTATGGACACTTACCACGCTGCGTTTTGGTCCTCCGATCCTTATCGTTTCTCCTCCTCAGAAGAGGAGGACGAGATCCCCTACACCTACCTTTGTGTTTTGCTCTCTTCCCCTTTCTTTCATTCTTTCATTCTTACTTTCTGTCTTTCTTTCTTTCTTTCTTTCTTTTGGTAGAGGAAAATCTACCTACACTGCAGCATCTAAGGCCTCAATAAGTCATCCCTATCTAACCTGCATTATGTTAATGAGGCCTCAGTAAGTCATCCCTATCTAACCTGCATTATGTTAATGAGGCCTCAGTAAGTCATCCCTATCTAACCTGCATTATGATAATGAGGCAATGAGGCCTCAATTTGTTAACGAGCCCTCAGTAAGTCATCCCTATCTAACCTGCATTATGATAATGAGGCCTCAATAAATCATCCCAATCTAACCTGCATTATGATAATGAGGCCTCAATAAGTCATCCCTATCTAACCTGCATTATGATAATGAGGCCTCAATAAGTCGTCCCAATCTAACCTGCATTATGATAATGAGGCCTCAATAAGTCATCCCTACCTAACCTGCATTATGATAATGAGGCCTCAATAAGTCATCCCTACCTAACCTGCATTATGTTAATGAGGCCTCAGTAAGTCATCCCTATCTAACCTGCATTATGATAATGAGGCCTCAATAATTCATCCCTATCTAACCTGCATTATGATAATGAGGCCTCAATAAGTCATCCCTATCTAACCTGCATTATGATAATGAGGCCTCAATAAGTCATCCCAATCTAATCTGTATTATGATAATGCAGCTGGCCTGTTGGGACAGTAACTATGAGGTAGAAATATGATTACAAGCCTCTTGTTGGCCAACCAGGAGCCTTCCCTGGGTTTAATTTCCCTCAGAGGTATAGTACAGCTGTTAGAACAGGGCAAATAACTCTTACTGAGAGAGTGAGACAGATCAGGGCTAATAACTCTTACTGAGAGAGTGAGACAGATCAGGGATAATAACTCTTATTGAGAGAGTGAGACAGATCAGGGATAATAACTCTTATTGAGAGAGTGAGACAGATCAGGGCTAATAACTCTTACTGAGAGAGTGAGACAGATCAGGGATAATAACTCTTACTGAGAGAGTGAGACAGATCAGGGATAATAACTCTTACTGAGAGAGTGAGACAGATCAGGGATAATAACTCTTACTGAGAGAGTGAGACAGATCAGGGATAATAACTATTACTGAGAGAGTGAGACAGATCAGGGCTAATAACTCTTACTGAGAGAGTGAGATAGATCAGGGCTAATAACTCTTATTGAGAGAGTGAGACAGATCAGGGATAATAACTCTTACTGAGAGAGTGAGACAGATCAGGGCTAATAACTCTTATTGAGAGAGTGAGACAGATCAGGGCTAATAACTCTTACTGAGAGAGTGAGACAGATCAGGGCAAATAACTCTTACTGAGAGAGTGAGACAGATCAGGGCAAATAACTCTTACTGAGAGAGTGAGACAGATCAGGGCAAATAACTCTTACTGAGAGAGTGAGACAGATCAGGGCAAATAACTCTTACTGAGAGAGTGAGACAGAACAGGGATTATAACTCTTACTGAGAGAGTGAGACAGATCAGGGCAAATAACTCTTACTGAGAGAGTGAGACAGATCAGGGCTAATAACTCTTACTGAGAGAGTGAGACAGATCAGGGCAAATAACTCTTACTGAGAGAGTGAGACAGATCATGGCTAATAACTCTTATTGAGGGAGTGAGACAGATCAGGGCTAATAACTCTTACTGAGAGAGTGAGACAGATCAGGGCAAATAAATCTTACTGAGAGAGTGAGACAGATCAGGGCTAATAACTCTTATTGAGAGAGTGAGACAGATCAGGGCAAATAACTCTTACTGAGAGAGTGAGACAGATCAGGGCTAATAACTCTTACTGAGAGAGTGAGACAGATCAGGGCAAATAACTCTTACTGAGAGAGTGAGACAGATCAGGGCTAATAACTCTTACTGAGAGAGTGAGACAGATCAGGGCTAATAACTATTACTGAGAGAGTGAGACAGATCAGGGCTAATAACTATTACTGAGAGAGTGAGACAGATCAGGGCTAATAACTATTACTGAGAGAGTGAGACAGATCAGGGCTAATAACTATTACTGAGAGAGTGAGACAGATCAGGGCTAATAACTATTACTGAGAGAGTGAGACAGATCAGGGCTAATAACTATTACTGAGAGAGTGAGACAGATCAGGGCTAATAACTATTACTGAGAGAGTGAGACAGATCAGGGCTAATAACTCTTACTGAGAGAGTGAGACAGATCAGGGCTAATAACTATTACTGAGAGAGTGAGACAGATCAGGGCTAATAACTATTACTGAGAGAGTGAGACAGATCAGGGATAATAACTCTTATTGAGAGAGTGAGACAGATCAGGGATAATAACTCTTATTGAGAGAGTGAGACAGATCAGGGATAATAACTCTTATTGAGAGAGTGAGACAGATCAGTGCTAATAACTCTTATTGAGCGGTTGAGACAGATCAGGGCTAATAACTCTTATTGAGAGAGTGAGACAGATCAGGGCTAATAACTCTTATTGAGAGGTTGAGACAGATCAGGGCTAATAACTCTTACTGAGAGAGTGAGACAGATCAGGGCTAATAACTCTTATTGAGAGGTTGAGACAGATCAGGGCTAATAACTCTTATTGAGAGAGTGAGACAGATCAGGGCTAATAACTATTACTGAGAGAGTGAGACAGATCAGGGATAATAACTGTTATTGAGAGAGTGAGACAGATCAGTGCTAATAACTCTTATTGAGAGGTTGAGACAGATCAGGGCTAATAACTCTTATTGAGAGAGTGAGACAGATCAGTGCTAATAACTCTTATTGAGAGGTTGAGACAGATCAAATCAAATCAAATGTTATTTGTCACATACACATGGTTAGCAGATGTTTGTGCTTCTAGTTCCGACAATGCAGTAATAACCAACGAGTAATCTAGCTAACAATTCCAAAACTACTACCTTATAGACACAAGTGTAAGGGGATAAAGAATATGTACATAAAGATATATGAATGAGTGATGGTACAGAGCGGCATAGGCAAGATACAGTAGATGGTATTGAGTACAGTATATACATATGAGATGAGTATGTAAACAAAGTGGCATAGTTAAAGTGGCTAGTGATACATGTATTACATAAGGATGCAGTAGATGATATAGAGTACAGTATATATGTATACGTATGAGATGAATAATGTAGGGTATGTAAACATTATATTAGGTAGCATTGTTTAAAGTGGCTAGTGATATATTTTACATCATTTCCCATCATTTCCCATTATTAAAGTGGCTGGAGTTGAGTCAGTGTGTTGGCAGCAGCCACTCAATGTTAGTGGTGGCTGTTTAACAGTCTGATGGCCTTGAGATAGAAGCTGTTTTTCAGTCTCTCGGTCCCAGCTTTGATGCACCTGTACTGACCTCGCCTTCAGGACGATAGTGGGGTGAACAGGCAGTGGCTCGGGTGGTTGTTGTCCTTCATGATCTTTATGGCCTTCCTGTGACATCGGGTGGTGTAGGTGTCACAGGAGGGCAGGTAGTTTGCCCCCGGTGATGCGTTGTGCAGACCTCACTACCCTCTGGAGAGCCTTACGGTTGTGGGCGGAGCAGTTGCCGTACCACTACTGTTCCATCGATGTGGATAGGGGGGTGTTCCCTCTGCTGTTTCCTGAAGTCCACAATCATCTCCTTAGTTAGGGGCTAATAACTCTTATTAAGAGAGTGAGACAGATCAGGGCTAATAACTCTTATTGAGAGAGTGAGACAGATCAGGGCTAATAACTCTTATTGAGAGAGTGAGACAGATCAGGGATAATAACTCTTATTGAGAGAGAAAGACAGAACAGGGCTAACAGCTCTTATTGAGAGAGTGAGACAGATCAGGGCTAATAACTCTTATTGAGAGAGTGAGACAGATCAGGGATAATAACTCTTATTGAGAGAGTGAGACAGATCAGGGCAAATAACTCTTACTGAGAGAGTGAGACAGATCAGGGCTAATAACTCTTACTGAGAGAGTGAGACAGATCAGGGCAAATAACTCTTACTGAGAGAGTGAGACAGATCAGGGCTAATAACTCTTACTGAGAGAGTGAGACAGATCAGGGCTAATAACTATTACTGAGAGAGTGAGACAGATCAGGGCTAATAACTATTACTGAGAGAGTGAGACAGATCAGGGCTAATAACTATTACTGAGAGAGTGAGACAGATCAGGGCTAATAACTATTACTGAGAGAGTGAGACAGATCAGGGCTAATAACTATTACTGAGAGAGTGAGACAGATCAGGGCTAATAACTATTACTGAGAGAGTGAGACAGATCAGGGCTAATAACTATTACTGAGAGAGTGAGACAGATCACGGCTAATAACTCTTACTGAGAGAGTGAGACAGATCAGGGCTAATAACTATTACTGAGAGAGTGAGACAGATCAGGGCTAATAACTATTACTGAGAGAGTGAGACAGATCAGGGCTAATAACTATTACTGAGAGAGTGAGACAGATCAGGGATAATAACTCTTATTGAGAGAGTGAGACAGATCAGTGCTAATAACTCTTATTGAGCGGTTGAGACAGATCAGGGCTAATAACTCTTATTGAGAGAGTGAGACAGATCAGGGCTAATAACTCTTATTGAGAGGTTGAGACAGATCAGGGCTAATAACTCTTACTGAGAGAGTGAGACAGATCAGGGCTAATAACTCTTATTGAGAGGTTGAGACAGATCAGGGCTAATAACTCTTATTGAGAGAGTGAGACAGATCAGGGCTAATAACTATTACTGAGAGAGTGAGACAGATCAGGGATAATAACTGTTATTGAGAGAGTGAGACAGATCAGTGCTAATAACTCTTATTGAGAGAGTGAGACAGATCAGTGCTAATAACTCTTATTGAGAGGTTGAGACAGATCAAATCAAATCAAATGTTATTTGTCACATACACATGGTTAGCAGATGTTTGTGCTTCTAGTTCCGACAATGCAGTAATAACCAACGAGTAATCTAGCTAACAATTCCAAAACTACTACCTTATAGACACAAGTGTAAGGGGATAAAGAATATGTACATAAAGATATATGAATGAGTGATGGTACAGAGCGGCATAGGCAAGATACAGTAGATGGTATTGAGTACAGTATATACATATGAGATGAGTATGTAAACAAAGTGGCATAGTTAAAGTGGCTAGTGATACATGTATTACATAAGGATGCAGTAGATGATATAGAGTACAGTATATATGTATACGTATGAGATGAATAATGTAGGGTATGTAAACATTATATTAGGTAGCATTGTTTAAAGTGGCTAGTGATATATTTTACATCATTTCCCATCATTTCCCATTATTAAAGTGGCTGGAGTTGAGTCAGTGTGTTGGCAGCAGCCACTCAATGTTAGTGGTGGCTGTTTAACAGTCTGATGGCCTTGAGATAGAAGCTGTTTTTCAGTCTCTCGGTCCCAGCTTTGATGCACCTGTACTGACCTCGCCTTCAGGACGATAGTGGGGTGAACAGGCAGTGGCTCGGGTGGTTGTTGTCCTTCATGATCTTTATGGCCTTCCTGTGACATCGGGTGGTGTAGGTGTCCTGGAGGGCAGGTAGTTTGCCCCCGGTGATGCGTTGTGCAGACCTCACTACCCTCTGGAGAGCCTTACGGTTGTGGGCGGAGCAGTTG